>NC_090446.1:493004887-493304887 GCF_031143425.1 Pleurodeles waltl
AAAAAGGTAGCCAGACCATTGACAAAACTCTGACGTGACAGTGAGAAGAATCAGATAGTGGCAGTGCTTTGCAAATCATGGTATACTATTAAAGAGATGCTAAGGTAGGTCAGAAAGTGTTCCATCAAGGCAGGAAACTGCTCAGCCTCTTTGCAAAAACTAAAGGCTGACTTCTGAAGTGCCTCCTCCTAATAGTAACATTTCACTGTGTCCCCACTGCTGGAGATGGAGATTTAGAGGAAGAACAAGTAGGAAGGGCAGAGAGGACATCAGGTTAGAATGTTAGATCTGTTTCCAGTTGTTTAAGAAATGGGATTGAATGGATTAGGGTAAGAGGAGGAGCAGTGTTGATCCAAAATTGTTTCCCTAAATGTTTCTCAATTAGCACACGACTGGTGTTAGAATCTAGCCTACCATTGTCCTATAAATAGATTTTTATGCTTCTTCTGAACATTACCCAAGACATCATATTACATGATCCTTTTGCCCCACACAAGGATTCCAATAAAATATATACACCATGGTATCTGCAAAACATCATGTTAAATTCCACAGGCTTTAAGATTTCAAGATATAGCATTTTTATCTCCATGCACTGTCGCTGCATTTTTATTCAGATCAGATCAGAAACTCTTTATTTTGGCTATTTGCCATAAAAGATGCATACATAAAACCAAAAACACAATACATATTGTTTAGAACACGAATAAAAATGACAATATGATAAAATATCCTAATTAAAAAACTATTTCCATTCCAGCAGAACCCAGCCCAGTCCTTCCAAAGGTTACAGCACATACATTACAGAGTCAAAGCTCAGGGCTTATCAGCAGTTAAATTTTAAAATAAGGGACAAATAAGGCTCATAGGGCGGCCTGTCATTAACAAAGCGATAGCACTCGAAATACTTTACCTGCTACGGAGCACTACTGCCAGTGGTAATGTGGGGATTATACTATAACCATTTTCATCTGACTGTGCAAAGTTACGCCTCAGACACCACATTGCAAATAAGTACCTTGCTACAGCAAACACAATGATTCCATTGGTTTCTGTTTTAAGAATTCTATGCATCTCTCTATGATGTCCGATCCCAATATTCTTGCACACAGGGATCAGCCATTTGGCCCTAACAACTTTATACTCTGGGCAAAAGAAAAGTACATGAACCTCCGTATTACCCGGCAAGTCACAAGCTTGGCAGGCTTGTTCCTCTTTTGGACCTGCAGTAGCCCACTTTTGTGAAAACGAACGTAGAGGGAAGGTCCCATATTTAAACTGCACATAGAGTTTCCTAGCTAGACTGGGTTCAGCAACATCCCAAAACTCTTCGAACTAACAGGAGTCCTTTAACTGCTATAATCTACCTATCAGCCCTCCCAGTGCTGAGCTAGATAGTAGGGAGTCTAACTTAAAATCCTTATAACTCTACTTGAGTTCAGCTTTAGAGATCTGATGGCAAGCCTCCCCCAGATTATCCCAGAGCCTGTCTTTCCCCATACTTCTCAAAGACTCTCTGACATAGGGTATCCAGGGGAGATTGCCCGCACCCTGTATTCCAAGAATCTCTTCTAAGCCATGTCTGTAGGTAGTCAGTTCCAGGGTTGCCCATACTCTTCTCCCAAAAAGTGAGGACCTGATACCAATCCCCTCTGAAATAGGCCTAACACCCATATCTAGTCTTAAGGGGAGTAGTGGTGTGCTAACTGGGATGTGCAACTACTGTCTCAGTGTAGGAAAGTACCATCTTGCCTGGCATGTTACCCCCATATTTCATTGTATATATGTTGTTTTAGTTGTATGTGTCACTGGGACTCTGACAGCCAGGGCCACAGTGCTCATAAGTGTGCCCTGTATGTGTTACCTGTGTTATGACTAACTGTCTCACCGAGGCTCTGCTATCCAGAACCTCAGTGGTTATGCTCTCTCATTTCTTTCCAAATTGTCACTAACAGGCTAGTGATCAATTTCACCAATTTACATTGGCATACTGGAACACCCTTATAATTCCCTAGTATATGTTACTGAGGTACCCAGGGTATTGGGGTTCCAGGAGATCCCTATGGGCTGCAGCATTTCTTTTGCCACCCATAGGGAGCTCTGACAATTCTTACACAGGCCTGCCATTGCAGCCTGAGTGAAATAACGTCCACGTTATTTCACAGCCATTTACCACTGCACTTAAGTAACTTATAAGTCACCTATATGTCTAACCTTTACCTGGTAAAGGTTGGGTGCTAAGTTACTTAGTGTGTGGGCACCCTGGCACTAGCCAAGGTGCCCTCACATTGTTCAGGGCAAATTCCCCGGACTTTGTGAGTGCGGGGACACCATTACACGCATGCACTATACATATGTCACGACATATGTATAGCGTCACAATGGTAACTCCGAACATGGCCATGTAACATGTCTAAGATCATGGAATTGTCACCCCAATGCCATTCTGGCATTGGGGAGACAACTCCATGATCCCCCGAGTCTCTAGCACAGACCTGGGTACTGCCAAACTACCTTTCCTGGGGTTTCACTGCAGCTGCTGCTGCTGCCAACCCCTCAGACAGGTTTCTGCCCTCCTGGGGTCCAGCCAGGCTTGGCCCAGGAAGGCAGAACAAAGGACTTCCTCAGAGAGAGGGAGTTACACCCTCTCCCTTTGGAAAAAGGTGTCAGGGCTGGGGAGGAGTAGCCTCCCCCAGCCCCTGGAAATGCTTTCATGGGCACAGATGATGCCCATTTCTGCATAAGCCAGTCTACACCAGTTCAGGGATCACCCAGCCCTGCTCTGGCGCGAAACTGGACAAGGGAAATGGGAGTGACCACTCCCCTGACCTGCACCTCCCCTGGGAGGTGCCCAGAGCTCCTCCAGTGTGCTCCAGACCTCTGCCATCTTGGAAACAGAGGTGCTGCTGGCACACTGGACTGCTCTGAGTGGCCAGTGCCAGCAGGTGACGTAAGAAACTCCTTCTGATAGGCTCTTACCTGTGTTGCTAGCCTATCCTCCTTCCTAGGTAGCCAAAAATCCTTTTTCTGGCTATTTAGGGTCTCTGCTTTGGGGAATTCTTTAGATAACGAATGCAAGAGCTCATCAGAGTTCCTCTGCATCTCTCTCTTCACCTTCTGCCAAGGAATCGACCGCTGTCTGTTCTGGAAGCCTGCAAAACTGCAACAAAGTAGCAAAGACGACTACTGCAACCTTGTAACGCTGATCCGGCCGCCTTCTCGACTGTTTTCCTGGTGGTGCATGCTGTGGGGGTAGTCTGCCTCCTCTCTGCACTAGAAGCTCCGAAGAAATCTCCTGTGGGTCAACGGAATCTTCCCCCTGCAACCGCAGCCACCAAAAGACTGCATCACCGGTCCTCTGGGTCCCCTCTCAGCACAACGAGCGTGGTCCCTGGAACTCAGCAACTCTGTCCAAGTGACTCCCACAGTCCAGTGACTCTTCAGTCCAAGTTTGGTGGAGGTAAGTCCTTGCCTCCCCATGCTAGACTGCATTACTGGGTACCGCGTGATTTGCAGCTGCTCCGGCTCCTGTGCACTCTTCCAGGATGTCCTTTGTGCACAGCCAAGCCTGGGACCCCGACACTCTAAGCTGCAGTGCACGACCTCCTGAGTTGTCCTCCAGCGTCGTGGGACCTTCCTTTGTGACTTCGGGTGAGCTCTGGTTCACTCCACTTCGTAGTGCCTGTTCCGGCACTTCTGCGGGTGCTGCTTGCTTCTGAGTGGGCTCTTTGTCTTGCTGGACGCCCCCTCTGTCTCCTCACACAATTGGCGACATCCTGGTCCCTCCTGGGCCACAGCAGCATCCAAAAACCCTAACCACAACCCTTGCAGCTAGCAAGGCTTGTTTGCAGTCTTTCTGCACGGAAACACCTCTGCAAGCTTCTTCACGACGTGGGACATCCATCCTCCAAAGGGGAATTTCCTAGTCCTCTTCGTTCTTGCAGAACCCACAGCTTCTACCACCCGATGGCAGATTCTTTGCACCCACAGCTGGCATTTCCTGGGCATCTGCCCACTCCCGACTTGATCGTGACTTTTGGACTTGGTCCCCTTGTTCCACAGGTACTCTCGTCCCGAAATCCATTGTTGTTGCAATGCTGGTGTTGGTCTTCCTTGCAGAATTCCCCTATCACGACTTCTGTGCTCTCTGGGGAACTTAGGTGCACTTTGCACCCACTTTTCAGGGTCTTGGGGTGGGCTATTTTTCTAACCCTCACTGTTTTCTTACAGTCCCAGCGACCCTCTACAAGGTCACATAGGTTTGGGGTCCATTCGTGGTTCGCATTCCACTTCTAGAGTATATGGTTTGTGTTGCCCCTATCCCTATGTGCTCTCATTGCAATCTATTGTGACTGTGCATTGCTTGCATTGCTTTCTATTGCTATTACTGCATAATTTTGGTATTGTGTACATATATCTTGTGTATATTTGCTATCCTCATACCGAGGGTACTCACTGAGATACTTTGGCATATTGTCATAAAAATAAAGTACCTTTATTTTTAGTATATCTGTGTATTGTGTTTTCTTGTGATATTGTGCATATGACACCAGTGGTATAGTAGGAGCTTTACACGCCTCCTAGTTCAGCCTAAGCTGCTCTTCTAAACTACCTTTTCTATCAGCCTAAGCTGCTAGACACCTCTTCTACACTAATAAGGGATAACTGGACCTGGTGCAGAGTGTAAGTACCCCTTGGTACCACTACAAACCAGGCCAGCCTCCTACACTCAGGAATTGATTCTTTGCCAGGACCAAGGCATTAACAATCTTATGGCCCCAAAGCTCAGTCCCATATTTTGCAGAACCCAGCACCTGATGTGGATAGGTTTGTATTATCTGGAGATGGGTTTATACATAGACCCCCAGAACACCTTTATAAACCCTCCTACATGTTGTTCTAATTTCAGTCTGCGTTTAGCAATATGGGAAACCCAGCCCATCCTCTCGCTTAGTGAAACCCCCAAATATTCAAAAATATGAACCTGCTCAAGCAGACTCCTGGCTAATGTGGGGTTTGAACGTGATGACTGACAAGAATTAAAAAACATATAATTTGTTTATTCCACATTTATCTCTAAACCCTCTGGGCACAGAAGTCAGTGAAACCATCTACAATTTTCTGTATGCACATAGGTGACTTAAAGATAAGTAATGTGTCGTCCGCAAACATTAATGCAGGTACTCTCTCATTATTTAGTCTAGGAGCATCATTGTCACACAAATTCAGGTGGGCAACTAGGATGTGTAAAAATAAGGTAAATAATTTTGGTATTAGCACACAACCTTGCCTCATGCCTTTATTAACCAGAAAGGACTCAAGTTACTTCCACCAACCTACCACAGCGAACCTGTGCAAAGTTCTCCTCACTGAGTCTTTCTAAGATTACCATAAGATAATGTGACACCCCCAAGGTCACTTAATACTTGACATAAGATGTTCCTGGGACTCGATCAAAAGTGGACCTCAGATCCACAAACACCAGGTACTTTCTACATCCCTCAAGGACAACAGCCTTACAATAAAAAAGTTGCAGCCTGAATACTTGATCCATAGTGGACGTACCTTGGTAAAAAAACACAGCTTTCAATGGGCTTCTGATCTCATTTGCTTCGAGCCAATCCTGTAATCTTCCCAGGATAATTCTACAAAAGAGATTTTGTGCCGTATCAATCAGGCTGATTGGCCTGTAGTTAGCCGGCAGCATGGGGGAGCCTTTTTTTTCTAGAGGGGAATGAATTCAGCCCCCTTCCAAGGCTGCTTTACAGGCATCCCTTCCAGTATTGCATTAAGAAGAAGCATAAAACAGGGACCCCAAACCTTAATTTCGGCCAGAAAAAGATCCCCAGAAACTTTATCAAGGCCGGGTGCTTTATGGGGATCAGTTTTTTTAATAGACATGCGTAGTTCCTTGATTGTAATGGCTGGATAGACATCATTATAACCCTCCACCTGTGTGCCTGATTTAACCTCTCTGCTGTTTTCGGACTTGGGGGCATATGATCCATCCAGCTCATTATACAAACCCGCAAAGTATGAATTCAAGCTGTCAACTGAGACATTATTGCCTATAATAATGTTTCCCTCTGGGTTCCCTATGATCACAATATTCCAGAAGGAGACATGATCATTTCTCTTTGAGGTCCTAAATAGAACATCCCATCTACCTTGGTCCCACTCCTTTTTGGCAGTGCTAACAAGTTTTTTATAAGCAGTTCTCTTAGCTGTTATCCCATCGCTATCCTGTGACTTAACTAATCTTATTAATGCACGTTTTGCTTGCCTACAACCCCTATTAAACCGTGAAGGAGGAGTGCTTCAAGCCGCCATTTTATTGGCTTCTATATTAGTTTATTTAGATCACTAAATAAATATTGAGTGTGGACCTCACCAGTTCTCCCAATAAATCAGGAGTGCCCAGTGTGGAGTCTACATTTAAAAAATCTTCTAGACTACTACCTACAAGGGATATTATTGACTCTTGTGTGAGTGTTCCATTTAATCTGGCTCCTATTGGTTGCCAGCTGGAGCCTACCATCCAGATGGTCCTGACGCGTGGCTGTAAATTTATAGCTTGGAAAATTTAGATGCAAATCCAAAGCATTATGATCAATATCATGCCTAATTACTACTTTCATATCCAAGACAAAAGCCAGAGTCTAACATCTACTAGTATATAGTCAATTAGGCTAGTACTCTGGTTACGCTTAAAGGTGGACCTCCCCTCCTTATCTGATGGGGTTCTCCCATTGCAAGCAAGGACCGATTGATTTAACGTTAGGGTGTTAATTTGTACTGCCAAGGGGGACCACCTCTTGATGGGGCATATAGTCAAGTCTGGAATATTCCAGACCTTATCCTCCACCTGGGACAGATTGTTTAAACTCACATCTAAAGGCTCATATTGGCATTTGAAATCGCCACCAATATTTTTATAAGCCACCCCGGTAAAGCTGCCATATATACAGGAAATGTATCCACGCTCGGCAATTTCTGCCCGTTACCTGTAGGTCTTGAGTATATTGTAGACAAATACATCTAGATTAGAGGGAAGTACAAGTTTTACGCAAAGAATGTCATCTGATGCTACATCTATCATCTTCACAGTGCACCCAAGATGTGGGCCAACCCATGTAGAAAGTTTCGCCAAGGGTCTATCCAGACCACTTACTATTGCCTCTTTATTACAGACACAAAAGCCAGGTATGTGTACTTTCTCAGTTAACAGAATTCTTGAAAAAGGCATATGTCAGCTTGATCAATAAAGCAGCCCTATTCTGTATGATCAAGTTTTGATCCCAAAACAGCCACATGCCATGAGATCACCCTTACTTCCAAGTTGGATTGTGCTGCTCCTGGCATCCCGTTGCTCTCTTCTCCATTATGTACCACTCACTGGGTACCTCCCTCTAAGACCTCATGACTACCGATGGTGTTAGCCCGGGCTATTCCAGCTCCATCAAAGATGATAAATGGTGCAATTTACAGCCCCTCCCTCTATACTACAAGCCATCTTTTTGGCCAATAGCGCAAAAAGTGGGTGGGGGATCTACTGCAGATGTTCCCTGGAGGCCTACCAGAGAATTTTCTTTGGTCCCATACTGTTGCTGGGTTGGAGTTAGACCTTTCCCTTGGTAGGGGGTTAGTGGGTCATGAATCCCACAATCTAGACTTGCACGTCCAACCTTACAGGTTCCCTCAAATCCACTCGCCTCCATACATGCACTCTGGGCAGCTATTTTATCAGTTAGACAACTCCCTTCAGAATGTCAAACCGATTATGCACCGGAATACTGTACTCCCTGTTATACCTATGATAACCATTCACTTGTGACACCACAGAGGGAAAAGACTGAAGAGGATGAATCTGGCTGCCTCTTCCTGCGTGCCTAGAGGATTCTTAGAAATATCCCAAGGGTAGCAAAACAATCTTAGATGCCCACTCCTGCCAAGCCCATGATAAGATAAAAGACTTGGGACCAACTAGGGATTTCTACAATTAACAATAAGACAGTCACCAGGGAGATCAATTTGACCCTTCCTGATTCATTGGACTCTACATGTAAGAATTATGTTGTGCGCCAAAGTGGCCAGAAAACACGTATTTTTGGTAAACCAGTGAAGGCATTTATTAGCCAACTCCTCCTGCGTTTCCCTTTGACCCTTGCACAGTTCTGGAACACCTGACAATACAACTACATATGGAAAGGCCGCTAGTGGTAATAATTGGAAGTTTATGGCTGACAACATTAACCTCCAACCCCCGACACCCATGTTAATTAACCACTGGCCTTAGAATTCCTTATCGCTGGTTCTCACTCAAAGATTAGCCATTGGAAGATTGGTTAAGACTACATATTCTACTTCCAGTGCTCAGTGGAACAGTGGACAAAGCAATCGATTCGGAATCTCCCACTTGACAGCATTGGGTAGATCCATTTACAGGCATAGCAGAATTGTTTAAAACATCGTCATCACCGCCCATTGCCCTCTGTCGTTGAAGTGGTGCTATTTTAAAGTCTACGCAAATTTGCTGAAATTTAGCAAGAAGAAGCATTAATGGTTCTAATTCCATAGTCACTATAGATCTCACACTCTCAGTGATGTCCGTCACTATCTTGGCTATCCAAACTGATGGAGCACCAATAGCCTCTTCTATGCAGTCAGTAGGTAGGATGGGGGGAACAACATGCCCAGGGTGAGTAGAGGATGTTTTAGACTCCACCCCTGTCTTGTTTTGATTGATCCTTAGCACCATTCGCTTTTTCCTTGCAGTACAGTGGGGTTCCACTCCACTTGTTGAAGGGGAGCTTACACCACTTGGTATGTCGGGGTCAGAGACAACAGTAACAATGTGGCTAATAGACCCCACTACATCACCCAGTGTCTCACCCGGAGCTGTTACAGAGTCAGAGGAACTTAATGCTGCCATCACTGGTGGCCCCAGGTCCAGGGAAAGGCGCCTTTCTGGTAGTTCTATCTCAGTTGCCACTACCCCAAGCACCTGCTGCAACATCTTGTCAGATGAAGTTGGTTTTTGGAGGGGAGTTGACAGACTGGGCCCCCGACACATTTCCGCTTCCTCATTCCACCTGTTGCAACACACACTGATTTTCAGCAAACAGTTTATGATACGTAAAAATGTAATTAGTTCAACCTGGCCTCTTACTTGCTCATAAAGTGTTCACCCTGGATTACAGCAGAATATGTTAAGTTGCAATAGACACCATACCAGACCTCCTTCAAGCTTGTAGTGCGCTCTACTGCTTACAGGAAGGGCAGTGAAAGTACTTAACTCACTCACCTATGGTCCTAATGTTAATGTTGGGGTGGGCAGCCTCATCCTGTTGCAGGATGGGCCTGCTCATGGCCCAGGCGCCGCCCTCACACGTCCTGCACCATGGGAGCCCATGGCACTCTAGGAAGGGGTGTGGCCTGCTCCTGCTCCCATGTCTCATGGTGGCGCCTCCTGGTGCTAGGGATCCTTGGACACAGAGTCCCGCTTCAAACCTGCTCAAACTGCATTTTTATTAAAAACTCTCCTGATAACAATATTAATGTATATGAAGCATGCTTGTGTATTGGTACTGTGCTGCAATGGACTTCAAACGACTACAACACCAACGTGGAAGTGACATCAAGTACTCTTTCACCACAAAAGACAATTCATGGTTGACCCGTTCATCCACCATGAGTTCCTCAACAGACTCCCATTGACTCCTTAGAGTCTAGCTGGAAGCAATGGAGAGTGAACCAAAGAGCTTTTGAACTAGGGTTCATTTCTATTCCTGCAACTGTATTGATGAACCCCAAAAGCAGCAGGTGGCATGACGTGTCATGTTAGCAAATCGCCTAACAAGGTCTACCTGCTGATGTCCTAGGTAAGTATAATTTGTGTGGTTAGAGCCACCATTGATAATCACACTTTATGCTCAAGTTCTGCACTCCATGTGCTGTTAATAGCAACATTTTTCCAAATGATGGATGCATTTCAGATAATGGTACTAGCCAAGTGTATCAAAACAATGCAAACTTCATGGGTTATGGGACAGAAGACTACCATGTAGTACTACTGAATATAGATTCACTATTATGTAAGTTACAGCGCCTGGGCATAAAACATCCTTCTAAGAGACAGTAAGAGAGTTGTTCCATCTAATAAGCTTGTGTTCTAACATAAACCTATTGTGTGCTGAGAACTGTGCTATGGACAGAACAATGATAAAACAAATGCATTTAAAATGCACCATTTGCTACACATTTTGAAAAAAATCTCCTGTGTGGAAGTATGCCTAAATATTTTGTACGTTTTTTAAGCCCTAATATTTTAAGACCAATTCAACTGGCCCTGTGCGTTTTGGAATGTAAATGTAAATGTCGCACTTGTATGCACACTACTCACCCGTTAGGGTCTCAAGGCGCTGTATGCATACCACTGTGGAACCCCCCCTGGCTTTTCCCTGTGAGGCACCCACTCCTGGGCAACCCCCAGGGTGAAGCCAGGCATCAAAGCATTGTCAGGGCCGTTGTGGAGATTAAGCAAGCTATTACCCAGAGTAGGACCCATTAATTAGATTAGGCACTAAGGCGAGAATTATCTGATCCAAGGGAATTGAGCCCAAGACCCACTGAGGCAGGAACTGAACCCTGGTTCTGGGCCAGATCTCTGCATCAGGGTCAGCCATTCTAACCATTGTGCCACACTTCTCCACTGCACTATTTACTGTTTATTATTCCTGATATTCCACATCCTACTTGATCTACTGGCCCAATGTGCATTTAAATGAAGCAGTCACCATTCATTGTGCTAAAAGTCCTTGATGGAGAACCCTTAAACCCCACTGAAGGATCTTAAATTGAGATCAATGTTATTGGCCAAAGTATGCTTTAGAAAGGACCAATGGCTGCATATTGTCTAGAAAAATGTTCCCCATATTATTCAGCATACAACAACAGTGAAGAGAGCCCCTATGAGACATTATGACCCAGGTTTTGAATATTGTTCAAAGTGTTAGCAGCCCCACACTAAAGTTTTAGTCTATTTGCCACCTGCCTCAGACTCACTCATCCCTCTGACCATTGAGTCTTCCAAATAGTAACAGACGAACCACCAAATTCCTGGAGCGATACCAAAAACATTGTTCAAAAGGGGCCTTCATTAGCAAATGAAGAGGAAAATAGGTACACGAAAAACAATTTGTCCAGAGGTGGGATACAGGTTTTTCAGAAAGGGGCAGTTTAGTGGTGTGCTATAAATATGTAGACGTCTCAAATTCCTCTTGCTATTGAAGACTGGCTAGGTTTCCTACACTATTATCCATAGATCTGCCTATGTTTCTCATTAAATTATCTTAGTTGTGTGATTTCGGCTCATATATGTATATATATATATATATATATATATATATATATATATATATATATATATAAATATATACTTATATTTTTCAAATTATCAGCTTGCAATAGTCTTTCAGAGCCTAGGTAGTGACTTTGCCAAAATGTGCCTGAAGTCGTGAGGAAATTTTTTCAAAATCAAAATGCTAAACTCAAAAGCTGCTATTATGTAAAACCATCACACAATAATGTGTCATTTGGACGTTTTACCCAGCCTACATTCCTTTGCTGTGTATCACCTACCAATACTTGTGAAGTGGTAAAACAGCAATATATTAATTGGCATGACAGACGTTTGTTTGCAACCTACCGATGGCTGAATTAATTTATTTTAAACTCTGTTATTGGCCTTAAGTGCAGTGCTGCAATGTATGTCAACATTTACCTACCACGTAATAGAGAGATTTAAAAAAATAAGCAATGGAGTCAAGGAAGTGTGCCATAAAAATTATTGCATAATTATACCTTGCTTCAGCTATGCTTTCTTGCTCACACTAAATATACCTACGGGCAGATCCCACCTTCACCGTTTTGAACCTACTTTTCTCATCTTGACTCCTAAGATGAAAACATAAAGATTGTCTTGCTCATTCAAAAGGTTTGCATATTTATTGATTTCTGTAGGTCTTCTTCCTTCTTTCCCGTTTTGTTTAAATTAATCATATACTCATCATTAGTATAGACTAGTGAACAAATGTGTGCCTTGCCCTCTCTTTGCTGTGCTAATGGAAGCTCTAGAAGATTAGCTGTATAATTCACAGGTTATTCAATTATTTTTCTGTGAATAAACACTTTAAGACTTCGATTGGCATATAAAAACCTTTTCTTGGACAGAAGTTCCAAGAGTGTAAAATATATAGGGGGTCATTCTAACCCTGGCGGTCTTTGACCGCCAGGGCTAAAATGACGGGGCACCGCCAGCAGGCTGGCGGTGCCCCGCAGGGCATTCTGACCGCGGCGGTTTGGCCGTGGTCAGACAAGGAAAACCGGCGGTCTCCCGCCGGTTTTCCGCTGCCCTGGGAATCCCCCACGGCGGCGCAGCTTGCTGCGCCGCCATGGGGGATTCTGACACCCCATACCGCCATCCTGTTCCTGGCGGGTCTCCCGCCAGGAACAGGATGGCGGTATGGGGTGTCGCGGGGCCCCTGGGGTCCCCTGCAATGCCCATGCCAGTGGCATGGGCACTGCAGGGGCCCCCGTAAGAGGGCCCCACTTTTTATTTCAGTGTCTGCTATGCAGACACTGAAATACGCGACGGGTGCCACTGCACCCGTCGCACATTCCCACTCCGCCGGCTGCATACGAAGCCGGCTTCCTCGTGGGGAGGTGTTTCCCGCTGGGCTGGCGGGCGGCCTTCTGGCGGTCGCCCACCAGCCCAGCGGGAAAGCCAGAATGGCCTCCACGGTCTTTCGACCGTGGAGCGGCCATATGGCGGCTCCCTCCACGCGTGCGGCGACCGCCGCCCGCGGGGGTCAGAATGACCCCCATAATGTTTAGACTGTCATATTTCTAGAGAAAACCTCCTGCTTGCCTAAATTTGGAGGGTTAAATGAAAAAATATATGGCGAGGTGTGCCAGGGACTAATCTCCAAATACAATTGTAACGCAGTGACATGTCAAATAATCACTGGAAAACCAAAACACAAGTCCTTGCACAACAATTTTTTTCATACCTAAACTCAGGTGTGAGGTTAGAGTTACACACACATTACCTGGGGTTATCCGGACGGGGAATTCAATACAATTAAAACTTCAACAAGATACAAAAATCTTTTTGATCAGCATTGATTCCTTTCCATCACCATTTTTTCACAGCTGTGCTTTACAATACAATAGCCAATTCAATTATAGAGAGGTAGTTGTGGGATGGTATCAATGAACTGGTAATAACACACCTAGAATGTATGTTAAACTGCAGCCATCCACCATTTCTTTAGATGCATTACAATCATGATCCAACTCCTCCCAAGAAATGTCGACGCATTTCGGTTCAACTCCTTCAGGGACGACTCAGGACAAAATAGGTAAGAGAACCTTATGCTCAAGGCTGCACAACACGGATGGAGTCAGTTTCCACACTAAGTACATAGCCAAGTCTGGTGTTTCATGCAAACCTAAATTACTGAAAAGGTCAAACATGGGACAAGGACCTTGAACAAACACCGTCACAGCGAGGTGCAGGAAACCACTGCATTCTCCTGGAATCCCTGCCAAATTCGTGTGCTCTGCGTCTTCGGGTACCTCTACGGGGTCACTTCTACTTTGCCGCCTAGTACCACTAGTTACCTAGTCACTGATGTGAAGATGACAGTATACCACTGGTCTCTCAGTGGATTTCTTGAGCACGGAAAAGATGTGAAGATTACTATATCCTTTCCTAGAAGAGGTGACATATTGTTGTTCTGAAGTTGGTAAAATGAGTACTATCTGTTTTGGTAGTAATACTTGATAAGTAGAGTGCTGTTAAGCTTCAAGCCCATCAAGTACTCTGAATCTAGTCTTTCCTCGCAGTACGTTTGTAAAGTTCTAGAGAGTAGGGAATAGCGCCATCACACATCACGAAATCGGGTGGCAGCCTCTGCAAAAAAAGTCCCTACAAAGTGACGGAAATCTCTAAAAAACAGTTCATGCATTTTCTGCAATGTTAGAGGAAGCCATATCCATCACATCCAACACTGGATTTTGGATCCTACAAATATCTGAGTGCTGTGGGTGGTCAGATATTTTTGAAGTTCACTGCCAGTAGCAGAAGAGCCACATGAGCCAGGAGGCTGTGGCCTTATCTGCAGCATAAAAGAATTGGCTAAGGCGAGTCGGATAATACCCACTGTCAGAAACAAAATGATCCGAAGTATGCACGCTAAAACAAGAACACAAAATAACAAAAATAAATTGCAAGATCCTGCAGTGATGTAAAAGCAATTACAGACTCGTGATTACAACCAACATGCTAATTTGAAAGCAATAAATTAAACAAGATCAGCCCTTCAACATACAATTGACTCTATCTGTGTTGAAATGACTCATTCAAGAACAGATCAACAATAGCCACTTAAAAAAACATAGTTAATGAAAAGGCAGTGAAAGCAGTTACAAATAATGTGGCAGAGATGAGAAACTCGATAATTAAGCTGCAACAAAGTAATTGAAACCTCAGATTGAGAGCTGAAAATGAAGAAAGGCAGGAAGAGGAGGAATAACGGATGCTTCCCAGAGAGTGAAGCAGGCCCTCCGATGGAGCTATTGATAGAAAAATAGATATTGGAAACATTCAAAGCTAAGATTGTCCCAGCTCTTTGCAATACAAATGTCCATATCGTACACTGCACTTCACACCAAAATGTGGTATGCCACTTAGAGCAATCATAGCTGGATTTCTAAATTATTGCGCTAGGGGTGTGATCCTGACAGCACTGCGAAATAGCAAAAACTCTCACTCTGCGGGAATAAGAATACAAATACTGAGGGTGCAGAGCCAAGCGCCGTATAATATGGCAGCTCTTCTTTAGAGCCGAATCGAATGGAGACGAGGGAACAAGCCAAAATACATTTTTCCGATATCAGTATCTCAAGAAAAAGGAAGATTACTTGTCGGAAACCCGCAGGATGGCGTAGGATTTAAAATTCGTGAACAACTCACCCTGCAATTAACTTAAATGCTGTAAATTACATCGATCAGCGAGGCCAAAATGGCGTCGTGCACTTTGTTTCAAACTCTGACTGGTACAGAACGTTTCCTTATACATCTCAAAACTCAGTAATGCGTGCGCTTATTAACGTGTTATACCGCGCAACTTGGAAATGCCACATGCCGCTTCTGAACGTTCTTCAAAGTGTCTCATCATTAAGTAGTGCAGAGCGACATGGAATTCGACAAGAGATCAGGCCTGCGGCCTAGCGCTAACTAATAAACGCATGTGCTTCTCGCCTCATTACACCAAACATTGAAATTGTCATGGGGAGGTCAAATTGACGGCGTGCATTTCATTTCAAATTCTGACTAGTACGGAACGTTTCCTTCTGAATCTCAAAACTTAGGAATGCATGCGTTTTTCACCTTATTATACTGCGCAACCTGGAAATGAATGATCTCCAACATATGTGATAATTAAATAGTGCAGCGCGAAGTGAAATTCGACAAGAGACCAGGCCTACGGCCTAGCGGTAACTGATAAGCATGTGTGTTTCTCACCATAATACACCAACACCTCTGGATGCTTTATTTACTTGAATGATTATATTGTGATGTAGCCAGCTACATAAGATGGCAAATTACCATACGCTTAGCTCGGAGAAAATAGGGAAACGCATTTGCTCCTTACCTCATTGTGCTGAGCAACATTGAATCTGTTGTATGATACATTGAGTATTATCTGATCAGAATGATTCTACCATAACATGACACAATCTGGAAGACGCAAGGGTAACATAATTACGGCTTAACATAATCAATATCACTTAGGCAATAACTGTTTACAAACTAACGGTGGATGTCACGATCGCATTGGGAGACGGAATTTGAAACATTTTCTTTCTTTCTCCATATTTTAGTGCTATTCTGCATGCATATAACAAGTCATTATGGTGGAAAGTGTTTTGAAACAGAAATGAAATGTATGCTGCAATGTAGGTATTATAATGGTGAATAAAATCAAGCGACCATTATAAACAGAGCTTTGAAAGATAACTGAAACTCCCTATGTCAGATCCTAAAGTAGTAAGACAGCTGTCATATAGTGCAGTCTTATTATCAAATCCTGACGCCATGAATCCAAATGTAAAATGGCTGACTCTACTGATCTGCCCTCAGCTCAATGGATACCATTTTGAAAGAACTACTAGACATAAAATCTTCCATTGCGTCCCTGGATAAAACAGTCTCTACTAATACTACGGAAGTTTAAGGTTTGAGGAAAGATGTTATCAAGTTCCAATCTCGCATGCAGTCAATGGACAATCGAATTACGAATATTGAATCCCGCCTCGATAAGACACCTGATACTAGTCAAAATATTTGGTACGTACAGCAAAAAATTATTGATTTAGAGGATCGGAGTAGAAGGAACAATCTCAGAATTATGGGTCTTCCAGAACAAATAGAGAAAGATAATATTCTAGACTTCTTGACCACTTTAATCCCAAACTTGATGAACATCACTTTCACAATGCGTTTAGAATTTCAGAGAGCTCATCGTGTTCAAACATGTGGAACGGACCACTCTAAAAGACCTCGACATATTCTAGCCTGCTGTCTACAACATCAACAAACCTGTCAAATTATCTTGCAGCTAAAAAACATGGTCCATATGAGTATGAAAAATCTCAGGTAATCATCACAGCAGACTTTTCAGCACCTACTAACCTCAAAAGAAAACAGTTTTTAAATCTACGCGCTAGATTAAAGAAAAGAGAAATAAAATATGGTGTTCTGGAGCCAGCCACTATGATTGTACCTTTTCAAGGGAAAACCAAGGAATACTCAGATCCTCATGACTTGGAATCTTTTTTGAATGACTTCGATGAAAAGGACTCAGAGATGGAACATAAGTCTTCTTCTCCTTCATCAATAAAATAATCTTCTCCATCTAGCACTCCAGATGATGCAGATCAAGGCGAGTGGGAGACTGTTCAAAGTTATTGGTCACATGGTGGTAAACTTAAAGCCTGGAAAAAATATAATCCAAGAGATAAATCCAGATCACCCTTGAAACCTTGATCAAAGTTGAAATATTAATCATAGACAATGATGTTTTACCTACCTCTTCCCTAACATTAATTTTACTACATGATCATATTTGTTTATTATATCGGATATTTATTTTACACTTGAAATAGCATTAACACCCTCTTCTCTGCTCACCACTCCACGACACATCGGTTTATTTCCCCAGATTAAAGTTTTAATTGTTAAGCGTACATAATTGTTTTATCACTTGTGTTGGACAATTTATTTTGTATTGATAGTTCCATTGAATTATCATTTCTTATTTTGATTTAATATAAAAGTTTAACTGATTTGAGAACTCACTCTTAACATTCATACATACTGACACATTTGGAACTTTATAACCTCTTACATTTTGTTTTTCTTATCTTTATTTTATATTCTTTTTATCATTAGAATTTGGATTGATATTGTCTTTTTAGTCTAAGTATGTCAGTTTATAAATTGAAACCCTTGAATGTTATATCCCTGAATGTTAATGGTTTAACACACTTTATCAAGACAAAGAAGATAGTTAATTTTCTTGGACAACAAAAACCAGATATTGCCTTATTACAAGAAACACATCTTAGTGAATCAGAAAGCGAAAAATTGAAAAGCGATTGGATTGGCAAAGTTATGCATGCTAGCATAGCCCAGAATAACTCTAACAATGATGATACACCTATTTGGAAATGCGGAGTAGCTATTCTTTTTCATAAAAACTTACCATATAAAATTATTCAAACATGGTTAGATGATGATAGTAGATATGCATTTGTTAAAATCCGTATTATCTTCTTTTGGATCTACACGAGTAATAATTGGGGGAAATTGGAATGTCACCATAGATCCATTCATTGATAGATCGGGCAAACCAGACGTTTATCATACAAGTGACAGACATATCTTAAAAGATCTTATAGAAGATTTTGCATTACAGGAACCTTGGGGTTTGTTACATCCAGATGATGGAGATTATACATTTACATTTTTTCCACATTTAGTCCATTCTAGAATGGATTATTTTTTAACTTCATCCGCAATGTTACAACCAATAACCCATGCAGGAATTATTCCTTGTAGCCTTTCTGAACATGATTTAATAGATATACATATTACAATTGAATTAACACAGACTCCTAAACCTAATTGGAGATGCAATATCTCTTTATATAAAACACCCCAAGCCAAATTAAACTTATGTCAACATGTTGAACAATTCCTTGATGAGAATAAGGACTCAGTCACAGATGCTGGTATACTATGGGGAGCTGGCAAAGCAGTCATTAGGGGAATGATTATGGGAGATTTATGTATTCTCTAAAAACAACTGAATAGTGAAAGGATATTACTGGAAAAGGAGATTTTATCACTCTCGAAAGATTACAGTAAAACTGAATCTCCTGAGAGTTTAAAAAATCTACTTTCAGCCAAATTCAAACTTAATAAATTGTATACTTCTCATGCCAAAAAATTTCTATTTTTAATTCGCTAACGTAATTATGAAAGGGGGGAGAAAGCTGGAAGACTTCTAGCATATGAATTACGTCAACAGGAATCCTCCAGAACGATACCCGCTGTTAAAAATTCTTGAAATGAATTGCTTACTTTACCTATAGATATACTGGCACAATTTCAGACCTGTTATGAAACACTTTAAACATCACTGAACTATGAAGATCACTTTTTCACTAATTTAAAGATCCCAAAATTAGCCCAAGAACAGAAATTAAGATTAGAGGGGCACATAACAATGGAAGAAATTGCAAAAGCTATTGACTGTTTAGCCACAAATAAAGCTCCCGGAGAGGATGGTTTTCCCATCGAACTTTATAAGATCCCAAAAGCTCAAATAATCCCATTATTACAAACTTTTTTTAATGAAGCTTAAAAAAAGGGTCATTTTTCTCCAGAATGTTTATGAGCACGTAATACACTTATTCTTAAACCTGACAAAGATCCATTAGAATGCTCTGGCTATAGACCTATCTCACTAATAAATTCTGACATTAAAATTCTGGCTAAAATACTTGCGACTCGCCCAAATTCAGTCATCATATCACTTATCCATCCCTCTCAAGTCGGATTTGTTCCATCTCGATCATCTTCAAATCATCTTCGAACAATTCTACATAAATCAGAAGAAAATGTTATACTGTCCCTGGATGCAGAAAAAGCTTTTGATAGAGTAGAATGGAGATACCTATTTCGAACCATGAATAGAATGGATATTAGTACTGACTTTATTACTCTAACTAAGGGAATGTATCAATCCCTAACTGCCGTGATCACTTGTAACAGTTTCACATATCCTTATTTTAAAATTCTTCGTGGTATCAGACAAGGATGCTCACTATCTCCATTGCTGTTTCTTATTGCTTTGGAACCTTTAGCTATTGTGATTAGACAAAATATTATTATACAAGGTATTACTACCCCATCAGGAGAGGTAAAAGCTTTTTATTATGCAGATTATATTTTACTAACAATATCTAACCCGGACTCTTCAGTTAAAACCTTGATTAACCTTTTAAATCAATTCTCGAAATTTGCCGGAAATAAGATTAATTGGTCTAAATGTGAAGCCCTACCAATGAACAATAATACTGCACCAGCTTCACTAGGAAACTTCCCATTTAAATGGAAATCTTCACATCTTAAATATCTTGGGATTCTACTTAACACTGGGTTGAAGAATATTATGATGGACAACTTGAATCCTATCATAGATAAACTTAAAAGAGATTTCACAAGATAGTCTCAGTTAAATCTATCATTGTGGGGTAGAGTACAGATTATTAACATGAATACAGTTCTAATATTCAATTACGTGTTTAGTATGCTATCACTCCCAATTGCTTCTAACTTTTTCAAAAGTACTTCATCTTTGATAACCCGCTTTATTTGGGGAGGAAAAAATCCTTGTATAAGTTGTTCAAAAGTAGTTCAAAATTACGTTCATCTTCTTTAAAAGGAGGTCTAAGGCTCCCACATTTAGAAAATTATTGGATAGCACAACAGTTATCGCATTCAACATATATGATATCCATAAATGATAACACACCCTTATAGGTGAAATTGGAACAATTCTTATTGAAAACTACTACTCCCATGGCTATTTACTATACCAAATGTCCAGAATATTCACAATTCTCAAATCCAATTATTTATTTTTCTCAATTAGCATGGCAAAAAGCCCATAAAATTATTAGATGTAACATCTATATTCACTCAGAAGCCCCAATTTGGAATAATTCTGCAATTATTTATAAGGGTAAAGAACTTAATTGGTTTGTCTGGAGAAATCATAAAATTAATACTCTATCAGACATGATATTGTCCACTCTAAACTCCAAAACAAACTTGAATATTGATACTATAAAACAATCATCTATTACTCGTTATATTTATATATGGAAAAATGTCAACCAACTCTGACTGTTGGAGATGTCATCGACCTAATTGCAATATCATACATATTTTATGGGAATGTCCCGAGATTCAGCAATTTTGGTCACAAATAACAAACCGTTTAGGAAAAATAGTGCCTAATATTTCACCTCAATCACCCCGATTGCTTTTATTGCATGATACTTGTGGAATGGGTAGAATTTATCTGTAAATGTTCAGATGGTTATCTACGGCAATCAGTCTTGCAAAAATTAATATATTACGTTTTTGGAAATCTAATGTGTTACCAACGGCCCAATCTTGGTTGAAGGATATGATTGAAATTGTACAGTTTGTAAGAGTGATATATAAATTGAACGATAATTTAAAACAATTTTATAGTATCTGAGACTCTTTCTTAGAATAATTGTGTTCTTCTTTTTATTCTTTATGATGATTCAATGAGTAATAATTCCTTTCTGGACCTTATTCATCACATTATTGTATACGTTTTTTGTAATTTAAACGGTTGCCAATTTCTTTTTCTTTTTCTTTTTGGTATGTTCAGGGAAAGTATATTGAAACAGAAAAGTGTTTACATGTTTCTTAATAGTATGTTGTGTATTTTCTTTCCCTTCTTCTTATTATTAAATACGGAATGATTATGGAAAGTCTTTATTAGTGAACTTAATCTTTTTTGATTATATATTGTATATTTTATACAGTCAATGAAGATTTTATGTTTATACCTGTTTATAAAATTTAGTAAAGAATTGAAACTCAAAGAATACAAATACTATGGGACTATACACAACAAATACAACATCAATGTAGATCATTTGAAGCTGTGAAGAGGTCCGACATGAACAATGACTAAAATCTATGTTATTTTACATGGCAGAACTTAAAATATTGAAAGACGATAAATGATTATTTTTTTATAAATCCTAAAGCAGCTCAACATTGGATAGATGGTTGGGGAAAAAGCACAGCTCACACATAAACATCCCAGAAGTAATGACTCCAGGCCAGTGAAGGAAAAACCATCTACTGTAACCCCGATATTGAAAGGAGAAACGAAGATGGAACATCTAATGTGGAAAGCATATAAGTGAATGATGATGGTATGCTGAGCGAGAAACTGGAGACAGATTGAAAAGGTGATTATGGGGGCAAAGGGACACTCTCCCTTGATAAGTGCATACATGATGCTGGGCACAGAGGAGGCGGTTCTGATTGTACTGGGATGGATAGCTGTCTAGTACTTGGTGGTGATCTGTGTCCTGCTCAAGACACAGTGTAATATGTTCTGTTTTCTTTTGCTTAATTTACTTATTTTGAGCTGGATACTGTTGAGGGGCGGGGAGTTTATAGTTAAGTTTATATATAAATAAAGATAAATTGGGAAAGTTTTTGAAGGAAAATAAGTTACAGGATACGCTTTGTGCACCTTGCACGAAATAGTTGAGAATCCACTACAAGCGCATTTAGCTCAAGTTGCAAAATTAGTTGCTCATACATTGATGTGTATTTTCTGTAAAGAAAAGTCTCCCTATTTTACTAATTGAAAATATACCTTTGGAGTTGCTCATGACTTCGGACTGCTGTAGCCACAAAGGGGATTTCTTAATTCTGCAGACCCATATTAAGAATGGACTATATGTAAAAGGATTGCTTGAAGCCCTTCTGCTCCCATGCAAAGCGCCAATTTAAAAATATGCTGCTCACGATTGAAATCTTTAGGAGGATTGTGTTTGTTGACAGTGCTGCTAAAAAGCTGCACTGTCTCCAACTCTGATGTAATTATGTATGTTACTAAAAACACTAAACTCTTCATGTCCTCCTTTCAGATCAAACATCATGAGAAAGCACTGGAGAAAGATGATTTAGTTAAGGTACTGATGTCAAAAACATCTGAACTGGTTGTGTCAAGCCTAGGTTAGTCAAATGGTTGCTTCTACCTTCCTGATACCGAAACCCGGCCCATTTGTATCATTGAGCTGTACATGTCAGTTAAGATAATATAGTTTGTGCCACCAAATGCACGCGCTAGTTGGCCCCCTATTTTCCATTCTTCACCAAGGAATATTTCAGTGTGTGTGCTGCCTGTGAATTACAATATTAGGATAGCCACAGTGACCCTAGGGCCCTTCCTTACCATTCATATAGATTTCATTCAAATTCTCCAGTGCTGCAGATATGTGATTCTGTCTGTATATTTTCAGGGTGAGTGGAGACCTATTAGATTGCCCGAGTTTATGCTAAAAGAACCTAAAAGACTGCTCTGAGCCTTGATCTTGAGGTTTTAGAATCCCCCTTTACATCGGAAGTGATAAAGGACCTCTGTTTGTATAGAAACAGTGCAAAGTCTCAAGGATTCAACAACATTTCCACTGTGCCTATCACCCTGAGTCCTAATATAACATTGAACAATAAAATATCCAACATTTGTGAAGAAACAGGGCTAAATTGTCCCGATACCCTAGCCTTAGCCTTAATGTTGATGAGAGTCACCCCTAATCAAAACACTAAGCTGAGTCCCCATGAGATTAACAGGGCAAACCAGTGGTTATCCCATCCACACTCTAGTGCTTCCAGCCATGCTTGATATGCACTTCTCTGATGATGTTTTTGGAAGCAGCTGATTCGCTGTGTCAACAGCTTCTGTTCTCAGATACAAGCTGTGTTTCCCAGCAGCCTATATGAAGCATATTACAACCTTCAGCCAGGTGATTGGATCAATGTTAAGTTTCACCAACTTCAACCCTGCCGGTGAAGTCCATTCCATGACCTGCTCATGATCAACATTTCCATCCATGATCCACACATCACACTGCAAGAAGGCCACGGATCAGGAAGAGGCTGCACCTGCTGTCAGAGAAGCTCCTGTCCCTTAAAAGGTGTACCATGCAGATGTAATGAAGATTCATCCCTTCTTCCAGTCCACGGCAAGCACCTGTAACCAGGTAGTTGGAAGCCACCCAGCTACTTGATCTGCCAGTGAGTCTGGACAGCCCACTTCCTAGCAGCCTTCTTTGTTTGGTTCATCATGTAGCTTTGTCAGGCCAGGTGGTCAATGCCATCTTCAGAAATAAGCAATCAATCTAGGAAGACAATACATTTTTGCAGGTCCTGGATCCAAACAAGCAAGACCTGAACCTTTCTTGTTGTTGATTGTTTTCTTATGTGCCCACTGACCCAAATGGCGGCATGTCCATGATTCTAGTTCCTCGAAATGGAAAGCGCAATCCCATACCTATATTCTCGCAGACACAGAAGCATATCAAAACCTGAGCTTACAGGCCCACGTGCAAAGTACACTAGAGGGCCCCTCCCCACCTCCAGGCAATCAGTGATACAGCAAAAAGTTGAAAAGTCACCCTTTTTTTCAAATTGTAGGCATAATAAAAATGTGCAGTTAAATACCTGCACAGAGCTGTTCCCATCAAATTCTCGTTTGTACTTTGATCTCTGAAGTAGACCTCACTGACATTTTTATTTTATGCTACACCTCGTGTTTGAGATACTCCCGAATTGTTTATCAGTACTTGGTGATGACCTTTATCTCTTTTTTTTTTGTCCTCATTCTCATGATCCCTGGTCTGGGGCCATAAGACAGCAGTCTATATCAGTTGCCCGAAATGACTCCCAGACCAGGGAGTAGTCCATCTCTGGACATAATTACCCTCTGGAACACAGGTAATCTAATTCCTCTGGACTTTAGAGTATTTAATCATAGGACTCGTATGCCTATTTATCAAACCAATTTCTCAACGGCTTCCAAAATTAAAAACTTTTCTCACTAATTTCTCACCCCTTCATATCATAAAACAAATTATATAATAGCGAATCTTTCCATTCCCTTATCGTTGGGGGCAATGAACTAATCCTTTTTTGCATATTTCTCTTCTGGCGAGCAGTATCATATAAAATAACAATTTAGCACCATCTTTTTTTAACATACTTTCTCCCAGTATACAACCGAAAATAATAAGAGAGGGGGATACCTTACACTTCAAGGGTATTATCTCACTAATACAATCGCCCACCTCAGACCAAAATCCCAAAAGACGGGGCAGTCCACAAACATATGCAAATCACCTACGGCTTCAGCCCCACATTTCCGACAGCAGGCCTTGCTACCCTCTTTTAACCTTGACAATTTCTCTGGGGTTCAAAAAGCCCTATGTATTGTAAATAGATGGTTCTCAAACAAGCTGGTTTAACTGTTGAATACAACAATGCTGTGGATACTTGCCACATCTCTGTTATCTGTTTACCTAAGGAAAGTTCTTTCCAGGTATCCTCCAACATCAAGGCATCCCCACCCATCGACTCCAGGAGAGTCCAATACCATCTAGCTAATTCTTTTTTTTCCCAAATCGCTCTTCTGAAGAAGTTCCTCCACCGGATTGGTGCCACCTACTCCTTCTTTACATCCTTTCACCCAACTCCTTATTTGCCAGAACTTAAATCTAGATAAGTTCCCTACTGTTTCGCTTACAAGCTTGCTATCAGGAATCAGGCATTCTGATGTACACAGCTGTCCCCATTGACAGACCGCAGCTTCTCTCAAGGGGGCTGCTAGCAAATCTTTAGTCCATTCAGGGGAGCCCGGTGAATTCCAAATGGGGGCAAATTTACTACAATAGTGCAAGTGAGTGCTTCTTCTCAGGTTATACCATGTTTTTACTGAGTCCATAAATAGTCTAAATCCCACCTTCTTAAAAAATTTCGGGTCCCCAAATTTATACAAAAAACCCTCCTCTACGAACTTCTCAAATTTCATCATTTCTTTTAGGATCATCCCTAATTCAGAAAGTGAAGCTCCCCCACAAGCCCACCTTGAGTTTTTTATAAACGTTGCCCAAGCATACAGTTGTAGGTCCGGTAATGCTAATCCACCTTTCTCCTTCCTACGCCTCAGCATTTTCCAGGCAATCTGGAGCCTCTTATTACCCCATGTAAAACTGCTGATTTTACCCTGAAATTTCTTCATCCAAACTTTTTCAAATCTTAACAGAATAGCATTAAAAATAAAAAGGATTTTCAGCGATAGGATCATTTTAACCAAATTCACCCTTCCTAAAATCGTAAGAGGCAGATTAGCCCACTTCTTCATCTGCTTACATGACTCAAGCATCACTCTAAAAAAGAATTTCTCAGCTATCCTCCCTGGATCCCTAACTATTGTAATACCCAAGTATTTCAGCTCTCTGGTCATATTGACAGTCCCCACAGTCGTATTTTCAGGCATATTCCAAACCATAACTTCAGTTTTGCTTTTGCTAACCACATATCCCGCGATTTCCCCAAATTCCATTATCAGCTCCTCCAAAGCCGTCAAAGATTGCTTAAGATTACTCACATATACCATAAAATCATCTGCATATAATGCTACTTTCCCATACCAGCTGCCACACTGGAAGGGGAATATCAACGTATTATTTATGATTTTACAAGCCAGGGGTTCTAAATATAGATCAAATAATAAGGGTGACAAAGGGCACCCCTATCTAGTTCCCCTCTCAATACTAAAGTGTCGGGTCAGGGATTCATTAACTAAAATTCTAGCCACTGGATTATGGTAAATCAGACTCAAAACTCTTATAAACCTACTACCCAGGTTGAGAATTTCACAAAGGATAATCAGATAGTCCCAATTAACCATGTCAAAAGCCTTGGCTGCATCTAACGTCACCACCGCCAGGGGAACCTTACATGTACTTGCCATATAAATAGCTCCTATAACACTATGGGTCAGCTCATGTAGAAATATACCTCTTATGGACCCTTTCTGATCTCACTGAGTGAATTTCTCAACCACCCTACCTGATCTCCTTACTAAAATTTTTGATTTTTTTTTATAATCAGAGTTCAGTAGAGAGATTGGTCTATAAGACTCACAGTGTGTGGGATCCTTCCCAGGTTTTAATATCAGGGTAATTGTCGCCTCCTTCCAAGAGGGGGGAAAAGATGCCCCCTCCTTGACAATAGTATCACACAACCCCGCAAAAACCTTAGTTATGCTATCCCCAACACTCTTATACACTTCAAGGGGTAGGCCATCAGGACCTGGTGCCTTCCCTCATTTTCCAAATCGTATCACCTCTTCCACTTCAGCCTGGTTTACTCCTTCGTTCAAGATATTCCTGTCCTCGTCCTCATCTCCCAAGGCTATAAGGTTAACACCTTGTAACCAAGATCGAACTAGTCCTGGGGAAGTAACTAATCTCTCTGCATAGAGATCCTCGAAGTAGTCCTGAAATGCCTCTTCTATTTCCTTATTCCCCTTATAGGGGCCTCTTCCATTATCCTCCTGAATCTCCACCAATTTATTCCTCATCAATTTTGATTTTATTTGCCAATCTAGTATTTTCCCACAGTTTTCCCCATAATAAAAAAAAGTCATCCTATTAACTTCATATCTCTCCTTAATCCTCCTATCTAATATGGCTACAAGCTCATTTCGGGATTCTTGGAGTACCTTAGCCAATACCTTCTCCTCATCTTGTCCCTTTTTAACTATCAGCTCTTTTTCAATCGACTGTATGCACTCTTCTATAACACTGATCATATTGTTATATGTTTTCTTTTTAAAGGAGGCTGCTCTCACTAATCTCCCTCTCAAAAAGGCCTTATAGGCATCATACACCACCTCTAATGCAGCTGATCCAACATTTAAATAAAAAAATTCTTCTGTGTCCTTTTTCAGGTCTGCCACTATATCTTCATCTAGAAGGAGAGTTCTATCTAACGTCCATCTTGAGCTCAGATGACTCCCTCTGAGCTTTAAGCTCACACTCACTGCTAAATGATCTAACAAATGGGCTCCAACATGTGATATGCTATCCACACACTCCTTCAACCTCCCGTTGACCAATATATAATCAGTCCTAGAATGATGCTTATACTTCTTGTTGTTAAAAGTATACCCTCGCAGTGATCCCATCCCCTCTCTCCAAACATCAAGCAACCCAAAATATGACATCATGTAAATCACCTGGGACCTCATTTTCTCATTCATCTTTGCTCTACTCCCCTTGGACCTCTCCAGGTCATAGTCCAACACTGTGTTAAAATCCCCCACCCAAATTATTGGGTCAGTATGCAATAGCAAGTTTTGATACAACTCTCGCAGAGGCTGAACCTCGTCCCTGTTCGGACCATAGTAACCAACCAGGGTGAAAACTTGATTAAAGGCCACCAATCTCGCTATTACCCATCTACCAGCTTTATCCACCGCACCTCCCTGTAGAGATATCTCTGGATGCTTTTTAACTAGAATAGCCACCCCTTTACTACCACCCGCCTGAGTAGAGCACAAGATGTCCTGGACCCACCGTAATGGGTTAAACAAGTTAGTGCATTCTTCATTAGATAGATGGGTTTCCTGAAGAATTATTACCATTGCTTGGACATCCCTACAATACTGGACTAACCTCTTTTGCCTAACTCTTACCCTTAAGCCATTAACATTGCATGACAACAACCTTAATTCGTTATTCTTCATTCTATTTTCCTACACTGGCCCACATTCTACCCACACCACCAGAGGTTAACAGACACAACCAATTTATTGCCAATACATCAGAACAAGGACTCATTTTTTTCCACTTTTCTCCCCCATGCTCCCCACCCTGTGCAAAACCCCCTCTTCCCTAGCCCACCCTCTACCCTTCCTCCAACCCATCCCTGAGAGAATCCACCCTATCTCCTCACTCGCCATGGGAGGCTCCTCCCGAACATTAGTTCCCATATGTCAAATACTGTGCCCCATTAACTTAATGGCTGGTAGTCCTTGTCCAGCATCTACCACCCTCGAATCTCTAAATGTATACATCTTATTGTTTGCCATCACCTTCAGGGAAGCAGGGAATTTCAACTGGGCCGTAGCCCCTAATTGCTTCAAAGTATTGATTATTTTCCTTAATTCCCACCGTCAGCTCAGTGTCACAGAGGACAGATCAGACCTAATCTCAAAATCAATACCTTCTGCAGTTAAAAGTTTCCTCTTTAGGGCAGCAGCTAATTTACACTCTTTAATGGCATAAGTATGGAAACACACTAACATTTTCCTAGGTTTATCCCTGTTGGGGTTTTTCCTAAATGGGTCTCTATGCACTCGGTGGATGTCTTTAATAAATCTTCTTCTTTATCTTCCACCTGAGTGCCTTGTTTAATCAGGCGGACAACCAAACTCTTCAAATCCCCAGCTTCCAAATCCTCAGGTACTTTTAAAAACCTCAAATTGTTCCTCTTCCGTCTGTTCTCCATCATTTCAAGCTTTACTTGTACATCCTCCTCCTTTAATTTCACTTGATGTATTGCTTCCTTATGCTTTTCTGTATCTCTCCTCAACTCTGAAACTTCCAATTCCAGCACAGCCGTTCTTTCCGCAAGATCATAAAATTTCTGCCCCAGAGTTTCACAAAGAGTTCTTATCTCTTTCTGATTTGTGTTCGATATCTCGAAACTTCCCCTAACCACCGCTGCTAGGTCCTGTATCATCCCTGCAATTGACTGAGCAAGGGGGGGATCGTTTATGGCTGAGCCCTTTCAGAGGGAGGCCGCTTCCAACTGCACATCTCCTTCAGCACCTTGCCTCTTTCTTGTCTCTGAAGCATGCCGCTGGAGGGGGGAATCTCTTTAAACCCAGTTGCCCCACATTGTTGGCTGGTAATATCACAGCTATTAGCATTGTGTAAATTATCCACTAGCAAAGGTTGGAACCTGTTAGGAGAGAGTTCAATTTGTACGCTGTGGCTCTCATCTTCTCTCCTTCCTGAAAGTGCATCTGTGGGTACTTCCATCTCCATCTCCTTATCTTTCTCCTGCATACCAGGGAGAACCTTGAAATAGGTTTGGAGGAATGGGGTAATTCTTACTTTCCAGTTAGTTAAATCCGTACCCCTTACTTTGACCCCCACCTCTTGGGTAAACCTAATAGTGTCCTTTTCCCTAATTTCTAGGTCCTGTGCTGCTGGGAGCTTGCTGGATCTCGAATTCCTTTTATGGGGGTGGGGCAACCTGTGGGGGTAACAACCCTTTCAAGGTAGGGCTCTTCTTAGAACTCCTTAATGAATAGTTTAGTTCTTCCTTCTTCCCGACTCGGCTTCCTCTTCTCTTTTTAGCCAAATGTACTCCTTTAGAGCTCTGCATGCTAAAGATATAATAGCTTCCAACATCCTGAGGGATAAATAACTTATAATACTGTCTAGCAACAGTGGGCTACTCCAACCGAGCCCAAATACCTTCCCTCCTTGGGTCCTGCTCAGCCGATCCTCTCCAAACCTTGGATTTTAATAGCACTGGCGTCCTCCAGTCTGCCTCAGCGCATGTGCTGCACTGTCTTCAATCCCCCAGAGGGAGATTCTGGCAGAAACCCGCCTCCCACGTCTAACTTCCCAGGCAGCCCACGCCCAAGTCACTGAGGGGCCAAGGGGCTGAAACCCGCTACGACCTCCTCCAGGGTGAGTTATTGTTTAAACTACTTCCACATAACCTCTTTTCTTAGGAAAGGTGTTTTTCTGTAAATAAAACGCCGAAACGCCGGAACGCTGGAACGAAGCGACGCGCGGTGCACAGCAAACCACTTCGATCGCTTGCCGGACCGGAGCCCCTCCGCGGCCAGTGACTAGCCGGCCACCATGTTCTCTCTAGGTGGTGACCTTTAGTCATAGTTGTGTCCTGATGTATGTGTCAGACGCTGAAATCTGCACAACTGGAAAATGTCACAACTTGCCTCCAGACTCAACAGGGTATCATGGCAAATGAAGAATAATTTCATACGTTTGTTAAAAGATTAACTGACATATCAAAGCACCCAATTGCCTGACGTCTTTGAAAAAGACAGTAGATTTACACAGAAGTAACAGATGAAATGTGTGATGATAGTAAGGAAACAAAAGAAGAGACAGCAATGATTGGTTCCAGTTGTATTGTATCATGAGTTCAAAATACAAAAGTAAAATCGAGTTACAAAACGCACAGGAGCACAACTACGAGAAAAATGACAATATTCAGCACACAATATAGATTTTTTGACACTAACTAATAGGTGATAATTACTAGCACAAATAAATGGCATTAATTTTATAGATCTTGAAATAAAAGAGTTTGTTAGCCTTGCAAGGGTTTGATCTTATGCCTTGTAGTTCGCAAGCAGATATTTGAAGCAAGCACAAACACACTGAATGAACTATCAAGATTATACCAGATCTTAAGGCCAGAAGGTTACAAAGTGACCTCTCAAATAAATTTATGGATACATTGACCTATCTCAGTAGGATTAAAATTATTGATCTGCTAATTTTATGCAGTGCACAGCAGAATGCAGCTATAATCTTCAAAGCTACGGCCTTGTTTTTCAAATCTGGGACTAGTAAAGCATTAATATATAACTGCAGCATGTGCATCACTCACTTGAACTATTGCTGGTGCCATAACTTATTTAACTGCTTACCAGCAGACACAACTGGGTAGCAGATAAGCCTAGTAAAACAGACCAGTGAGTTAATGTTCCTAATGGGGTAAACTGATGTTAATCTAAAGAGCACAGGTTTTAAACACGACGCCAATACATGCAAACTACATTGAATCCATATACACAGCTGGGTACCATTCCACGACTGATACATGTGCACATTACCGCCACCCTTAGATTGATGGTCACCGATTTTGTGATCTCCTGTTGGGACATATATGCAAGTTTACTTAGTCAGACTGTTCTGCTGTTACCGTGCACATACATAAGCCCTGATGAAGTTTTTCAATCAAATCAATCAATCAGGGATTTGTAGAGTGCAGCTATTCACCCGTGAGGGTCTCAAGGCACTGGGGGAGGAAGGGGGGGTGATGAGGATCAGTCAAGGAGCCAGGTCTTGAGGTTCTTCCTGAACTGAGACAGGGTGGGAGATTGCCTGAGGTGGATGGGGAGGGTGTTCCAGGTCTTTGTGGCAATGTGGGAGAAGGATCTTCCACCGGCTGTGGTTTTCCGGATGCAGGGGACCTTGGCAAGGGCCTGGTCGGCGGAGTGAAGTTGTCTGGCGGGAGTCTAGAAGGAGAGTCTGTAGCTGAGGTAGGCTGTTCCTGCATCGTGTAGGGCCTTGTAGGCGTGGGTCAGGAGCTTGAAGGTGATTTTCTTGTTGATAGCAGCCAGTGTAGGTCTCTTAGGAGGGCGGAGGTGTGGCTGCGTTGTGAGGCGTTCTTGATGAGATGGGCGGAGGGGTTCTCGATGCGTTGTAGTCTTTTACGGGTCTTGGAGGTGGTTCCGGCGTAGAGGGCGTTGCCGTAGTCAAGGCGGCTGCTGACAAGGGCCTGCGTGACTGTCCTTCTTGCTTCAGTGGGGATCCACTTGTAGATCTTTCAAAGCATGTGCAGGGTGTGAAAGCAACCCGATAAGACCGCGCTCACCTGTCGGTCCATTGAGAGCGATGAGTCTAAGATGACGCCTAGGTTGCTGGCGTGGTCGTGGGGGGAGGGTGTTTCCAAGGGCCACCAGGACTTGTTCCAGGCAGAGGGTGTGGAGCCGAGGATGAGGACTTCTGTTTTGTCCGAGTTCAATTTCAGGCAACTATCTTTCATCTAGGTGGCGACTGCTTTCATTCCTTCATGGAAATTGTTTTGGGCGGTGGTCGGGTTGTTGGTGAGGGAGACTATCAGTTGGGTGTTGTTGGCGTAGGAGACGATGTTGAGTGCGTGGCTTCTGGGTAAAGCCCATTTGGTGAAACATGTATTGGGTGGCTAGAACTTGTTTCACTAGAAAACCATGGAATAACACACGATTTGTTAGAACTGAATACAACTTGGTGTTTCATTTGGATGTGTTTGCACTTCAATTTGTGAATCTTGTTGTGGCCAGCTTAGCCTTTTATTCTGCCTGGGGCTAACATAAGACATTGTTCTCTATAAAGCATTCTGATTTTCCTTAGAGCAATGACAACACAAAGGCAAGCCCCACCAACATTATTCTCTTGTACAATATCCAGCAGTCCGTCATACTACCTTAATGCTTGGAGGCAACAAAGAATAACATGCTGTGACACAGTATTCATCTAGACATTCAGTTTAGGCTCTCATTCTGAGGCAGCATTTATGTTAGCCTATGTCAATTGTGAGATGAGTTGGTCATCCAGTTTCGATCAGCTTTGACTTGTATAGCACTTTGCCATTCAAGACACACATCCTGAATACTATACTTTTTTATGGGGCTTTGAGTCTGTCTCATTTAAGCACCCACTTTCTCTTGCAATGTATCCTTCCGCCATGGGCTTGGAACATTATCAGTCCCATTTTGGATCAACCCATAGATCACATTTTTCTATTGCTTTATTTGTGACATTCCACCTCCACCATTATGTCTGAGGACCTTTTTCACAGTCTGCAAGTGACCCATAGAACTGGGGAGCGAGCCATAGATGTCACAGGAAAAAAGGCAACCCTTCTTTCAGGAGACTGGATTCCTACTAGGCAAATAGTTGAATAATCCTAATGAGACCTCTTTTTTGGAAATGTCACAAGTCATGCATGAGAAAAAAATCAACAAAGTCAGAGAGGAACTGAAAATAAAGGATCCGAATGTAATTAACCTAAGCAAGTTTTTGAAAACTTATTGAAAGAGGAATACATGGTATGTTGAATATGCTGGATGGTGCCCAGTTTTTCAAACTTTTGAAGAATATGATAAACAACCACTGCAGTGTGTAGGATTGCTAACACTGTGCTCCTACAATTATCCATTAGGTTTTTCTTTAGTAACAGGAACAGGCGCAAAAGTTGACAGCCTCCCCGGCCCCTTTACATTATTTTCAACTCCATTCGTTCACTCCCACATACATTGTCCTGTTCTGCTCACTGTTTGCTCTTCAACATGAAAGCTATTGAATGTACTCCAAAATAACAATAATTTTGAATGCCTCTTCAGTCTTTGAGTTTAATACCTTTGCAGACAGTTCTAATTTCTGCAATCATCGGTGTTCCTTAGTCAAAGGACAACTTTCCTCTGTCCTGGGCTTGACCCCTGTAGTTCAGGTGGTTCCTTAGTTCTCTCATTTAATTGAGTCTTGTTCCAGAGTTCTTATCTTAATATAACGTTACCAGCACGCAATTTACGTCCCCTTGCAATTCGAGTACGGAACTAGTCAGTCAGTCAATCAACACAATCTGTATTCGGATAATCAAATATCCATAAATGAAAAATCACATTAAAAACAATTAAAAACATGTAAAATGCAAGATAAAACACAATTTATCACACAAGAAATAAGAGCCAACCTGAGACAGCTGAATAGTTACTACATTTTTGACATGGCCATCTTAATCATAAAGCATAGTACATCGAGCCGAACAGCTGCTCTGAGAAAACAGCCTACATGTAGGCTTGACTCGGCATTCATCATTTGTAGCAAGAAACTGAAGTCCCCTCTGAAATCCCTAATATTGAGTTTTTTGATGAACGGGAATAAAAAATGCTTCGTTTAGCTCAGATAAATATACAAAAAAGTGCAAAGTGTTGCATGGTCCGACCAGAGCTCCCATCACAAGGGCAGGGACGTGCATCATGGTTCATTTGTAAGCCCAGTGGAAAGCATAACATATACTTTAGTGTGCCTATCCTTATAGCCTTTATCCTTGAGGACTGTCTTTCACACCCCCACACAGACATCACAGGTCAACTGACCTTGCCAACAAGGGAAATGGGCACATTACCCCTTTCCTCAGGTCACTCTGCTCTAGGGAAGGGGGCACTGACCTCATTTTGGGGTCGCCAGTGTTCAGCTGCGACCCCTGGCTTGCCTTTTGCGACCCCTGGCACTGCTTTAATAACCCCTGGCCTCAGAGGTGGCAAACTCAGTGCCAGGAACATAGCGTACTTATGGACGTCGATTGGGCCATCCCCTCTGTTTTTTTCTACGTTGTCACAGTAATAGTGAAAATGTGTATGTGTGAAATTGAAGGTCAAATGGCGTATCATGTCTTTTAGACCTGGCAGCTTTTTGGCGTGTCTCCCCTGTCTTTTTGCCTTCTGACCTCCTGGTTTTGGACTCTGTTTTTGCTGGTTTATTGTCTCTGCACACTTTACCACTGCTAATCAGTGCTAAAGGGCAAGTGCTCCCCATATAAATTGTACTGTGGACTGGTTTATCCATAATTGGAATATCTGATTTACTAGTAAGTCCCTAGTAAAGTGCACTAGAGGTGCCCAGGGCCTATAAATCAAATGCTTCTAGTGGGCCTGCAGCACTGATTGTGCCACCCACATAAGTAGCACTGTAATCATGTCTCAGACCTGACACTGCAGTGTCTGTGTGTGCAGTTTTGACTGTAACTTCGACTTGGCAAGTGTACCCACTTGCCAGGCTTAAACCTTCCCTTTTCTTACATGTAAGACACCCCTAAGGTAGGCCTTAGGTAGCCCCAAAGGCAGGGTGCAGTGTATAGTTAAGGTAGGACATATAGGGGGTCATTCTGACCCTGGCCGGCGGCGTAAGCCGCCGGCCTTGCGGGAACCGGCAGAATACCGCTGCACGGTCAAAAGACCGCCGCGGTTATTCTGAGTTTCCCGCTGGGCTGGCGGGCGACCGCCAGAAGGCCGCCCGCCAGCCCAGCGGGAAACCCCTTCCCATGAGGAAGCCGGCTCCGAATGGAGCCAGCGGAGTGGGAAGGGTGCGACGGGTGCAGTTGCACCCGTCGCGATTTTCAGTGTCTGCATGGCAGACACTGAAAATCTTGGTGGGGCCCTGTTAGGGGGCCCCCTGCAGTGCCCATGCCATTGGCATGGGCACTGCAGGGGCCCCCAGGGGCCCCACGACACCCCTCACCGCCATCCTGTTCCTGGCGGTCAAAACCGCCAGGAACAGGATGGCGGTGAGGGGGTCGGAATCCCCATGGCGGCTCAGCAAGCTGCGCCGCCATGGAGGATTCCTCAGGGCAGCGGAAAACCGGCGGTACACCGCCGGTTTTCCGTTTCTGACCGCGGCCATACCGCCGCGGTCAGAATGCCCTTGGGAGCACCGCCAGCCTGTTGGCGGTGCTCCCGCGGTCGTTGGCCCTGGCGGTTTTTACCGCCAGGGTCAGAATGACCCCCATAGTAATGTGTTTTATATGTCCTGACCGTGAAATATTGCTTAATTCGTTTTTCACTGTTGCAAGGCCTGTCCCTCTCATAGGTTAACATGGGGGCTACCTTTAAATTTGATTAAAGTGTAGATTCCCTTTAGGAGCGGATGGACATGTGGAGTTTGGGGTCTCTGAGCTCCCAATTTAAAAATACATCTTTTAGTAAAGTTGATTTTAAGTTTGTGCTTTTGAAAATGCCACTTTTAGAAAGTAGGGATGTTCTTGCTTAATCCATTCTGTGACTCTGCCTGTTTGTGGATTCCCCGTCTGGGTCAGTTTGACAGTTGGGCTGTTCACACCTCTCCTCTAGACAATGACACAAAGGGGGCTGGGGTGTAGCCTGCATATCTTGATTAGCCATCTGTGCTGGAGGGGAGGAGTGGTCACTCACACCTGAAAGGACTGTGCCTGCCCTCACACAATGCTGTCTCCGACCCCCAGGTGACTGTCTGGGGCCTGGCCTGGACAAGGAAGGATCTTGCAAACACTTGAGACTTTGCTTTGAAGTTTGGAAACTTCAAAGGCAGAACTGAGTACAAGAAGCAGACCCAAAATCCTAGACTTTTAGAATCTTTCTGGAATCAAGAGGAACCTCTGCCCAGGAGAAGAGCTGAAGGAGGAGTACTGTCCCTTTGCTGTGTTGCTTTGCTGGACTGGCCTGCAGTTGCTGCTTCTGCCTGAAGAGTGCAAAGGGTAAACTTTGCTGTGTGTCCTGCTTGAGAAAGTTCTCCAAGGGCTTGGAGTAGAGCTTGCCTCCTGTGGAAGTCTCAGGGACACCAAAGACTTCAGTTTCCTCGACCTGCAGCACTGGGAACTGTGTGTTTTGTGCTGTTGAAGAGGAGAAACCACTGCGACGCCGCCAACGATGCTGCTGGCCTGCACCGTGATCTGCCGACGGCGCACAGAGTCGCATTGCCCGGCTTCGCACCACGACCCAGGTCTCACCGACGCCATTATCGGACGACTTTACCGAGCCGCTGCTCTCACCGCGACCTGTGGGCTCCGCACTCTGGCATCACCTGCTCACACCGCAGCCTGGGCATCCCCAACGACGTCGCTCCTGCTGACAGCGGCGCCGCTGCCTGCACTGTGGCCTCTGGACACCGCTCATGAGGAGCATGAAGCACGGTCCCGTCCCGCAGCCCCGGTCCACCGGCACCAGCACCATCGGCTCCAGTGTCGTCAACAGGCATCCTTGCCTGCACCGTGGCCGGTGGACACCGCTCGTGAGGGTCACAAAGCACCGTCCCGTCCCGCACCGCTGGCTTGGGCCTACAGACGACAGCGCTTCCACAACGACGACGCCGCTGCCTGCACCGTGACCTGTGGACACCGCACATTGCACCGCCCCGCTTCACACCGCAGCCCTCGTCTCACCGATGCCGCTGGATGCCGTCACCGAGCCACTGCCTGCAACGTGACCTGTGGGCACCGCACGTCGCATCGTCCCGCTTCACAACGCAGCCCCGACGCCATCCACGCCAGCGCACCTGATTTCATCAGCCCGGAGTTCGATTCCCGAGGTGCGTGACTTCAAGGGCCTGACGACTCCTGCAACGACTCCGGAACCGACGCAGGCGACGCCGCTCTCTGGAGCTCACCGCGAGGATCACGACGCCCTGGGAAGCCAAGGTACTGTTTGTGGGTCTTCCCGACACCGCAGCTGGCCCGCGACGCCAAGGCCAGCCTGAACTTTTGGTTTTGTTGTTCACGACGCCGTGATAGCCCCAGGTGGAGTTATCGACTTCAAGGAACTGTATTGTAGAGTAAATCTTGCATAATTCATATTTTTCTTACTGTATGTTGGATTCTTATCGTATTTGGTCTTGTTTTATATAGATAAATATTGGCTATTTTTCTAAAACTGGTTTGGTGACCTTTTGTAGTGTTTTCACTTATTACTGTGTGTTATGTGCAAATGCTTTACACATTACTTCTGAGATAAGCCTGACTGCTCGTGCCAAGCTACCAAGGGGGTGAGCAGGGGTTATCTGAGCTGGTATCTCCCTTATCCTGATTAGAGTGAGGGTCCCTACTTGGACAGGGTGCAAACCGACTGCCAACTACACACCCCATTTCTAACAATGTCACTTCCGCTACCCCTAGCATTTTTGCAAACTGACTGACGTTCATGGAACAGGGGTTTCACAATCAGCCAGTTTGCCTGGCTATGCACGTCATACACCAGGTGGCTGTGCGTAGTGTGGCACATTGGAAAAGCTGTTCAGCAAAAAGTGAAAGAACAGCAGTGAAATGTCATAGCAATTCTTGTGTATCAAGCAAGAGACAAAACACGCCCATATACCATGACACCAGAGACAATTGCAGGAATCACTCCCCTAATCAATAGTTTAATTCAACAAGGTATCCTGAAAGAGATAATGGGAAGTCCATGTAACTCTTGCATTTTAGGACTGCAGAAACCCAGTGGCAGGCACTGCATTGTCCAGGACCTGAGAAAGGTAAATGAGATTGTTGTTCCATGTTTTCCTGTGGTACCAAATCCTGAAGTTATTTTATTCCAAATTCCATATGAAGCGGAATAGTTTATAGTAATTGATCTAAACCGAGCTTTTTTCTCCATTAAGTTGCATGAGGAAAGTCAATTCCTCTTTGCGTTCAAATTTGGCATTCGTGTTCTTGGCATGATGCCAAACTCCTCAAGTGGATACTTGATTTTCAACCAGATAGTGAAAAAGAATCTGGAGTCCCTTAAACTGCCCTATCACTCAGTTTGAGTGCAGCACATAGAAGTCTTACTTGTTGAATCAAAAACCTAAGAAGCATGCAGAAGAGATACAATTGCCCTTCTGAATCATTAAGGAGAAAATAGACATAAAGTGTCCCCAGGAAAATTACATTATTGCAAGTAAGAAGTCCTGTACTTAAGTCACCACATTGAGAACGGTGTGTGGAAAGTGTTGCAAGAAAGAATCTCAGCAATAATGAAAATTAATCCCCCTGCCACATAGAAAGAAATCCAAATGTTGGTGGGAATGGTTGGCTACTGTCGCCAGTGGATTGCAAACTTTTCCCTTTTGGCCAAGCCTTTACAGAGGCTGGCACACAAAGATGTGTCTGATCTGGTACCACTGGATGACAACTGCATATGTGCCTTCATAGAGCTGAGAGAAAGTCTTTGCTGAGCCCCAGGACTGGAAATGCCTGATTATTACAAATGTTTTACTTTGTTTTGCTGTGAGAGGGATGGACGTGCTCTATTTTTGACACAGGTGCATGGAAATGTGAACAAGCCAGAGGCTTATTTTTCTGCCACACTTGATCCTGTGGCTTCAGTGCTGCCTGGTTGTTTAAAGGCGGTCGCCATCCTGAGCATCAACATCGAACAGTGTGAAGGCATTGTTATGGGTCATCCCTTGAACATTTGTATTCCCCACTCAGTGAAAATTTTGTTGACTGGAACCAAAAACAATACTTGACCAGTGAACGTTTGACCCGCTATGAGCAAATAATCCTTTCTTACCCAAATATTTTCAAGAGATGTATTGTTTCCAACCCTGCTACGTTATTACCAAATTATGTTGAAAAAGTCAATGATTGTGTGGATGTGGCTGAGTATGACTGTCTCTATGTGACTTTACTGTGCACCAAACCAAGACCTGACATTCAAGATGTCACCCTAACTGAAAATGACTATGTCACATTTGTTGATGGCTCCTGTTTAAGAGATTAAGATGGTACCCTGAGACCTTGTTATGCAGTTTGCCCGCTCTCAGGTGTGATTGAATCCTTTTGGCTCCAAGGAGTCTTTTCTGCCCAAGTAGCCAAATTGGTTGCTCTTAGCAGAGGATGCTGTGTTTCTGAACAGCTTAGAGTAACAATCTTCACTGATAGTCAGCATAGGTTTTGGTGTGGTTCATGGTTTGGACAGTTGTGGTCCCTGCGAGGGATCATGACTCCCTCTGGATCCCCTATACGTAACGGAGATAAGATGTGAAATCTGTTGAATACATTACAGCTGCTTGCAAATGTTGCTGTTGTTAAGTGCACAGCACACAAGAAATCTATTGAATATGTAACATTAGGTAATACAGATGCTGATGAAGTGGCAAAATAGTGTGCCCTAAGTTGTACTTCCTTTATTGGAGAATGGAATAATGTACTGGATCAAAGAAAGAGAGAGTCCTGAAAAACCAAGGGGACAGAGCACAGTATTAGCAATAAAACCAATTTTTCCCTTGGGAAATCTCTAGACTTCCAAACATCCACCACTCCACTGAATACCGCAAATCTACAATCATGAATCATACCACATGAAAATCTAGTTTTCACCGGACTTTAATGTCATAAATATTAGCATCAGTTATACATAATCACAATAACTCTTACATAATGTGCAGTAGCCACACTTCACATAAGCTTTGTGTATAAAAGCAATATCAACATATATTTAGACTTTATATGAATAAATAAAACAAAGCAATATTTGATTTTGTTTGGTCTGTGTTGGAAATGGCTTTTTTTGCAGGGTTATCCCCAACCCTTTTGCCTTTGACCTCCTGTTTTTCATTGTGTGCTGCATTTAGCTGTTACTGGCTTTAGAACTCTGGACACATTACCACTGCTATGATTGGGATATTGGATTTACTAGTAAGTCCCTCGTAATGTGCACTATGTGTCCCCAGGGCCTGAAGGTCAAATGCTACTAGTGGGCCTGCAGCATTGATTGTGCCACCCACATAAGTATCCCTGTAAACATGCCTCAGACCTGCCACTGCAGTGTCTGTGTAGGCAGTTTTAAACTGCTACTTCAGCCTGTCAAGTGCACGCACTTGCCTGGACCAAACCTTCCCATTTACTACTTATAAATCACCCCTAAAGTAGGTCCAATGCAATCCCATGGGCATGACGCAGTGTATTTAAAAGGTAGGACATGTACTGGTGTATTTTACATGTCCTGATAGTGAAATACTTCTAAATGTGTTTTTGACTATTGCAAGGACTATCTCTCTCTTAGGGTAACATGGGGATTGCCGTGAAATATCTTTTATGTGTAATTTCCCATTGGGAGTAGACAGAGATGTGGAGTTTGGGGTCTCTGAACTCAACATTTAAAAATCCATCTTTTGGTGAGGTTGGGTTTTGAAAGTAAGTTTGAAAATGGCACTTTTAGAAATTGAGCATTTTCTTGCTTAACCATTCTGTACCTCTGCCTGTCCGTGGAATACACATCTATGTCAGGATGACAATTGTTTGTGAATTCACTCAAGGTAGTCACACAAAGCGAGCTAAGGTGTGCCCTGCATTTCCTGATGGGTCTTCCTGAGCAAGGGGTGGGAGGAGCTGACACTTCTACCCAAATAGGGCTGTGCCTGTCCTGACACATAGCAGTCTCCAACCCCCTGGAGTGTGTCTGAGGTCATGGCAGGGAAAGGCAAGGTATTGTGCAATTCAAGTATTTCTCTTTGAAGTTTGCCTACTTCAAAGACAGAAATGGGTATAAGTACTGGATCTCTGACACCACAAAGTTAGAACACATCTGGACTGAGGACATTCTGCCAGGAAGAAGAGCTGCATGCTATAAGAGGGACTTCCACCCTGCCTGTTGCTTTGTTATGTTAGTCTGCTGCTTGCTGCTTCTGTCCTGGGAGTGAAAGGACAGGACTTTGCTTCCTACATCCTGCTTTCCAAAGGTTCTCCAAGGGCTTGAACTGAGTTTGCCTCCTGTTAAGAAGTCGCAGGGACATCAAAGACTTAATCTGACAGTGCCTGGGCTCTCCTACTGGGAGCCCTGATGTGCCAAGTGGTGCCAAATCAAGTCCCTGAGTCCTTGGAAGTGTAAGCTGGTAATCTGAAGGAGAAAATCCATGCACTGACGCACTGTAGCTAAACAAATGACACAGCACCTGTACTGTGGCTGGAGAATCAACACAACACCTGTCTCACAGCTGCAATATTGATACAGCACCTGTTTCTCTGTGGTTCCGTCATCACAGCGCATCTGGATTTTCCACGCATCATCCCTGGGCATCAATTTATCTTCAACCCCACACCACATTAAGGACCTGAGGCTGCATGTCCGTAAATCAATGCATCACCTTTCCTTCGAAGAAAAAATGGACGCATCACCTCCCCTGCCAGTAAGGAACCAACGCATCACCTCACCTGCAAGAAAAGGGTTGATGCATCACCTCCCCTGTGCAGTAAGGAACTGATGCACCACTTTGCTTTTTCTGTGCCTCATCTCCCCTGCGGCCCACCTTGTCTTTGTTTTGACGCATCCCCGGTACTTTGTGCTAAAAAGATACAACCATTGATTCCTGTGGACTAGGACACATTTATACCTTTAAAAGTGATATCTTTACTTGTGCATGTTGGATTATTGTCATTTTGGTTTTGTTTTACTCAGATAAATATTGGCTATTTTTCTAAACTGGTGTGGTATATTTTTGTGGTGTTTTCACTGTGATACGGTGTGTTTGTGTGTGTGTCTACAAATGCGTTACACTTTGCCTCTGAAATAAGCCTGACTGCTCGTGCCAGTTTATCAAGTGGGTGCGCAGGGATTATTTTAGCTGCGTGGCTTCCTTACCCTGACTAGAGTGAGGGTCCTCACTTGGACAGGGTACAACTACTGCCAACTAGAGACCCATTTCTAACAGTCTGAAAATAGAGAACTCATGGAGGTCAATAGAAGTAGCAAATCCATATGTATAGGTTTAGCGGTAGTAGCAGTCATTATGATTATATTATTGCTCATTCGATTGAGACTTCCCATTACAAGTGATTCAGAGAATGTTACATCTACAAGTACCCCGAATTTAACAAATTCCATTACAGATGAGAATCCCTTGTACAATGATGAGAAATATTTACACGCTGAAGGTTCTAGGGGTGACTTATCTGCAAATGTGTATTATAAATTGCTATATGAGTATGTAGATACCAAGCTAGAGATTGCTACACATGCTCACAGTTGCCTTCATCAGTAAGTTGATGAATCATATATCATAGTTTACCCCTAACCCATGGAATTACATCTAGTCTGTTATTAACATTTGTCTATCCACAGGAGTATTATCAATACTTTTATTCAAATTATGACCTAGGGTTTTTAGTTGTCCCCATCATAAAATGTTTGAGCTATATGAAGAAGGCAAAAACCATTGACACAGTGAGAGGTTTCTTTGAACATACATTGACATTTGGTACAGTTTATGCCCACAAAACTAATTTGACCTATATTCTTACCCAAGTAGAGAAGGAGTTCATTGAACAAGTAGAGGAGAGGAGAAGAGTTATGAAGGCTAAAATAGAAAATGAAGCAGTCTTACAAGATTGGGAAAAAGATGAAGCACATTCAGTAGCTGGAAAGGATTCATTTCTTTAGATTGGCAACATGTAGGGAAATTATGTGTATATAGACCTAGATCAAAGACTGACATGCATTTTGTAGAAACTATTGAATGTAAACATGTATTTTTGTTGAAGAGTGCTTGGACTTTTATGTTGAATGGACAATACCCCGCCATACCAGTGTTTATTTCATATGTAGAAAGAATGCCTACTACAAGCTGCCAAAAGGTTGGTATGGTACATGTTACCTGTGAGTAGTTTTTCTGAAGATATATCGTGGACCATTTTAATGATCCAGTCTGGGATGAGAAATCAAACACCAGAGTCAAGAGAGGAGCTAGTACTTCAGAGATTGTAGGATATATTTGTGGTACCATAATTCCATTGGTAGTTATGATCTTGAATGATCTCAAGATTAGGAAGTTGGCAAAAATAGTAGATAAGTTATCTACAGACACTGCAGGTGCCATATTGTTAATGGCCACAGAAATGGTTCTGTAAGACCAGTGGCTTTACAAAATTGCCTTGTGTTAGACATTCTTCTCACAAAGGAAGGCAAAATTTGTAGGATGTTACATGCCCTACAATGTTGCACTTACACACCCAATAACAGTAAGGAAATAAGAAAATACATTGCAAACATGACTGACTTAAAGCAGAGCCTGAAAGGGTTAACAGCAACAGGGGCATGGGAATCAATTGGTAGTGTTTTTTTCAGCGACTGGAAAATGGTTCGGAAGTCTAGGGAGAGGAAATATGGGACCCATTTTGAGACCGCTATTGATTATGGCTTTCTGCGCCCTAGTTTCAGTTGGTCTTTATAAATTAATCAAGAAGCTGGAGAAGAGAGCCATGAATAGACAGAGAAAAGAGGAGATTGAAATGAAGACTAGGAGGAGCATATACAATAGTAACATCAAGCAGTTACAGGGCTTCAGAAGACCTTACCTGAATAAGCCAATTAAATCTTGAGCTGTCTCATTGAAAATGAAAGTTGGAGTATTTTGTGATGGCTTGATTCGCCATCAGTAGGTGGACTGATGTAGCAGAAACATTAGTGCTGTTCCTTATGCCATGGAGATCATCTATACATGACGGTCTATGCAGGTTATTAATCAAAGTAGTAATAGTTTGACTGTAGAGTGATGCACTGATAAGCCATTTAAATGTGCATTTGTTTAGACTAATGTTAGAGACAGGTTTTATTGATGTTTAATTAAATGTTGAAGGATTTAACTGATATTATGTTGTAATTTAGACTCTTAACTAATAGTTTGTGTGAAGCGATATTTAATTTGTAATGATTCATCTATTTAATAAATGTTCAAAAGTAGAGATGCAGTTCCACTTTATATTGACTGAAATGTCTTAACAGAATCATTTTGTATAAAGTTAATGTAATATGAATGCCAATTAAGAATTATTAACACTGAATTTATAATTTGCATATTAAAATGTGTTTATTTGAATTTATTAATACGCTGTATTAATTCACTTGCATTAGCCTAAGTGAGGCCTGCTAGGCCCTGTATATTGTGACTGTGTATGAAATGACAAGTCACTTTGTGAACATGAACTTTCCTTTCAGATGAACTTTGATATGATGATGTCCAGTTGGAATTTGCACAGATACCCATCAGAATCCAAGCAGATGCCTTGCAGATGAAGAACACACATGCTGACCCCCTTGGAGATGTATCATCCTCTCTTCCCCTGCCACTTTGAAATGCCTTGATGAGACTTAGAGATTGCCTTCCAAACCCTTACAAAAGACTCTTGACTGAGCTACTGACATACTGATGCTTTCCCATTCTACTTCTTGCCCACCTTAGTTAGTAACCTGTGGCCCAAGATAAAATTTTTCTAAATTCTTGTTGTTCTTTTTGTTTTTTTTGTCTTTTGCCCACATGTGTCCTGTCCACGCGTTTTGCCCTTGATTGACTAACTGTAGTGTTTCTTTGTGCCCTGCTAAATTGAACTTTGATGATTTGAACTGTCTTAATGCTTATTAAAACTGAACAATGTTTATTTTCAGTACCTCAAATTATTTTTTTGACATTTTGTGTGGTCTATGTAGAGTCCCCAGTTCTCCTAGTGTTAGTCTGCCTAAACTTGTTTTGCCGCTTTGGTCAAACTTTATTGATTCTATATCTTTACAACTTTATCTTGCAAATTGTCTACATGTCTTTGAGCTTAAGTTTGTAATAAACTCACTTAACTTTATCCTTGACTGGAGTTTTCCTTGTATGACCAAATTAGCCATACTTGTTGTATGGTTCTACCACACCCTATGAATGGTCCAAAGATCAGTTGACCTCGTTGAGCATTGATTCCTATGAAGGATGAAAATGGTCCAGCAGTTTCTAGTAAAAAGTAAATGGATAAACAAAGTGGTGTTTTTAGGTCACACTTGAGAGAGTGCATGTGCTGTCACTTGCAAGACATTTTGTTTACTTACATGGGAACTTTGAACCTCTCCAGTGCTCACCATTGTTTAGCTTAATTGTTACTCATTTCCTTGCTTCTTTTTGGTCAGTGTGTGTCAGCTTAATTTCCTCTTTGTGAGTTTGTCCCTCCTCTGGAGCATGGCTGAAGTGCTTCTTCTTTTCTCAGTGTCCTTCATAGCTCACGCTTCCGTTTCTACTTTTTTTTGTTGTTGTACTACTTCATAAAAATGCACGTGTTTGAAGGCTGTCTCCCCCACCTTATCATGCTCTTTGTTGTTGCTTGGACGTGCCCCCTCTCTCATTCTTGCTTGCCCCCTCTCTTCCGTTTCTTGCCAGTCTCACCAGCCCCTCCTTCCTTGTTATTTTGACTTGCCTCCTCCCATGTTTTTGCTTTATGTCTCCTCCCGCCCAAACTCCTTCCTACATTGCTGTTTCCTGCCCCCTCCCATTCAGTGCCCTCTTTTGTTTTTGCTTCTTGCCCTTTCCATGCCAACCCCTCCCTCATTGTTACTTCTTGCCCCCTCCCTTATTGTTGCTCTTTGATCCCTCCCATCCTGCTCTCTTCCCACTTTGCTGCTTCTTGCCCCTTTTTATCCCACCACAGTCCCTCATTGTTGTTTCTTGCCCTATACACCTATATATGCTTAGTTGCATTTTGCCCCATCTCATTCGAGTACCCCCTCTCGTTGTGGCTTCAGCCACCCTCCCACATTTTGTATTCTTAACTCCTACTGCCCCACCCCCCCCCCCCTTGTTGCATCTTGCACCCTTCTCCGTTGCTACTTTGTGTCCCACCCCTGTGTTGTTGCTTCATTGCTGGTTCCTCCCCTGCTGCATAGTTGTTTCTTGCTCTTTCACGTCACCTCCCTAACTATTCCTTCTTGCCCCCTTCCTCGTCGTTGGTTCCTGGCCTCTCTCATCCTTCTCCACTCACACATTGTTGCTTCTTGCCCCTCCCATATGTTGTTGCTTCATGACCAGTCGTGTCTTGCCCACTCCTCATTGATGCTTCTGACCCACTCCTGCCCCCTTTATTGTTGCTTCTTGCTCCTTCCCCCTCCTATCGCACCACCCTTCCACATTGTCACTTCTTGCCTCCTCCTGTCTGGCCTTGTTGTCTCTTGCCCTCCTACATTTTTTTCTATTGCCCTCTTCAGCTCTACACCATGAACCTCAATTCAACAAAAGGCCAGGGGTAGCGGAAGACATATCACACATCATTTGAACGTTATGTTCACTCACACTCACATGCTCATGCATACACACTCAATCAGACATGCACCCACTCTTCATCACATAAACACACTCTCACCTGCACACATGCACACAAAATACATTTAAAACCATGTTTTACTTATCTCGGCTGCAAGGCAGGGTCATATTTCAACTTGTACTCCATTTGTACTACTTATAGTGACTAATAATATGTTATTATTCACTATTAGTGGAATACAAATTGACAATAAACAATGAGATCGGAGCCCAAGCCGACATCCATAAGGACGAGCTGCCCCTGTGTTTTGGCACTGATTTTGCCACCTCTGAGGCCAGGGGTCGCAAATGCAGTGCCAGGGGTCCCAAAGGGCAAGCAAGGGGTCACAGCTGAGACCCCTAAATGACGTCCATCCTCCACCCCTCTCAAGTCGTTGCTTGCCCCCTACCTTCCCACCATTAAACCAAAAGTACTATCGCTGCCGCTGGCCACTTCACAGCGCTTTCTTTTTCACTCACTTTAACCCCTTCTGTGCCTAGGACGTAATGGTTACATCCCGCGGCACAGTGCTCATGTGCCAAGGACGTAACCATTACGTCCTGGGCACTGTAGCGCTCCCTCTGTGGGCTTCCCTCCCACCCCCCAAGGCAGGGATGGAAGGGGAAGCCCTTCCCCTTCCACCCCGCCCCCTCTATCCCCCCGTAATGATGTCAGTGCGCGATCGCATGTTGAGATCATTACAGGGTGCCAGTCGCACTGGAGCCATTTGCTTCCAGTGCGACGAAGGGAGAAACCGGTGAGTTTCTCCTCCAGCGGATGTGGGGTTTGGAACAAAGAGGCACCGGGGGAAAGGAAAGGCTTTTCCTTTCCCCCGGTGTCTCTTTGAGCATTCCTGCTGCCTGATCGCATTGCGATCGGGCAGCAGGAATGCCTACTAGACCCCAGGGATTTTTTTTCTTTATTTTTGTAATGTTTCGTGTTGGGGAGCGGCCCCTTGGGCAAGGGTCACTCCCATTTGGGGGGCATGTTTGTTGTGGCCATTTCTGCCCCCCTTGGGGGCAGATCGTCCTATTACTTTTAGGCTGATCTCCCCTCAAGGGGGGCAGAAACCACTAGACGCCAGGGATTTTCATTTTTTCTTTATTTATGCTGTGTTTTGTGTTGCAGAGCGGCCCCTTGGGCAAGGGTCGCTCCCATTTGGGGGGCATGTTTGTTGTGGGCATTTCTGCCCCCCTTGGGGGCAGAAACCACTAGACACCTCGGATTTTTTGTGTATGTTTATTTATGTGGGGGCGTACCCTTGGCCAAGGGGGCACCCCCCCAAGGGGGGCATTGAAATGTTGCCCATTTCTGCCCCCTTGGAGGCAGATGGGCCTATTTTTTTTAGGCCCATCTGAGCCACTTCGACACCAGGGATAGTGTGTGTGTTTGTTAGTGGATATGGGGGCGCGGCCCCTTGGTCAAGGGTCGTCCCTCTTCGGGGGCACGTGTACCAAGGCAATTTCTGCCCCCCTTGGGGGCAGATGGGCCTACTTTTTTTTTAAGGCCCATTGCCCCCAAGGGGGTCAGAAGCCACTTAGGCACCAGGGATAGTGTGTGTGTGTGTGTGGTTTTTTTATTTTTTTTGTTTTGTTTTGGGGGTGGCTCCTTGGGCAAGGGTCGCTCCCCATGGGGACACAGTACTAAATGTAATTTCTGCCCTCTTTGGGGCAGATGGGCCTATTTTTTAGTAGGCCTGTCTGCCCTAATGGCAAAATCCACGAAGGCACCAATTTCTAAATGCTTGATGGTTGGGTGTTTGTCAATTGACGAAGTATTTGCATTTGTGATAAAAATAAATTCTCCTTTTTGTTCTAGTTCAAAGCTTTTGCTTTTTTTGCTGTAGCTCCTTGCGGTTTTGGCGGCGGTTGACGTGAGAAAATGTACATAAAGTTAATCATACACCATAGCTGCTAGGCATCTGTTTATCTTTATTATGTTGCCATGTGCTCGACAAACCTCCTGAACTTTGATGATTGACCTTGTGCTCGCAGCCTTGGGCTGCAATCTGCTTATCGCTGTAATTTACTTGTTCTAACCGTAGTTCCGAGAATGTTTGTGCTTAATCAGTAACTGCTAGAACAGGTTCGTACAGGTCGTTGCCACCTCCTGCCAGCTGCATCTGTACTTTCTCCCACCACACGTGTATCCCTGAAATATTCTGAAGGCCGCAGAGGACCTTGAATACACTAGGGTGGAGTTGTCCTCTGACTAAGCAGTTTTGTGTGTATATAAGGTTGGGTGCCCCAGAGTGAAGGGGCAGCCTCCGTAGGAAAGTCTCTATGACTGTCCTGGGACTCTGTACTGGCTCGGGCTAGTAAACCATCTAATAAAACGTATCTTTTCTCCTACAGTTGGTGACTCTGTCTGGTTTGTGTAATGTATGACTATATACCCTGAGGACTTAGGGTGTCCATCCACCGCTGAGAGAGAATCAGCGACATTTTCTCCCGGTTCCTCAGTTGGCGCCCGAACCGGGACACCATCCAGGCATCCAGGGGGTTGTCCCGATGACGGAGGACTCATTGACGAATTTCCAAGGGAGGCGCCCCACATCTAAACCTGAGCACCGTTCTCTGTTGTGGACCTGCGGACTTCGACTACTGGGTCTTTCGGTCGCCTGAGACACCTCCTGCCGCTGTCTGGACTGGTGTCTTTGTCTTCTGTGAATAATCGGAGTCCCTGACTGACGGAGAAAATAGAGTGTCAGGTAAGGACAGGAATTTGAAATTCCTGTCTAAAACTGTCTGTATCTGTTTCTTTTCAAAAGGTAAAATCGCTCTTTGCAAAGATCGACGTCGGTGGTAAAACGGACCTAAGTTGTCTGATATATATATTATGATATAGTAGGAGAAAGCATATTTGCATTTGAGTTGTTTTGAATACCACTGATGTAAGTAATTGAACGGTTTATTTCTGCAATATTTATCGTACTATATACATAATGCCGGTACTGAGTCGTTTTAGAAAATGGTGTTGTTGTTGTGTTGTAACAAGGACTCCCGTCTGGAGGAAACGTGTCCTGCTCCTCCGGCCGGGACTCCAAACCATGACATGTATGTTAAATATGGGATAGGCCCTATTGTCTGGTCTGACGTATGGAGGAAAAGAACGAGAACAAGTTCAGACCTACAATGGCCTATTCATGGCACCTTTGAAGAAAGTAAACTTAATTATTTACAGGAACGATTGTTTGCAACTAAAAGTAGACCAGGCATGTTCGACTCTTTGCAGATCTGGCAGAAAAAAGCAGACCAGAAACGCAAAAAGGCGGAGAAGGACGCTAAAAGACATATGACTAGGACACTGACTGATAAAGCAGGTGAATTTGACAGGACAGAACGTGAACAAGGCATTATGGCGTTTGACAGGAAACATCACTTGAATACTGATAAATGTTACCCTTCCAGACACTTCAGGAAAAAACGATGGAAAAAGACCCACTTATGAATGACTTGTTAGATAAGCCACCAATATACACGCCCCCGTTATACCCCGTTTTACCTAATTAACCACCGGTGCCAGGCACGCCTATTGTCACACCTCCGGTTGGGTCTAATACACGCACCCTACAGCCCCTTACCACTCCCGTGATACAGACGCCTCAGGAATATGGTCCCCAGGGTCCCACTGCTCCTCCTGCTACTATTCTTCCCCCTCTGAATAGATTACCCGTCTCATGGTCCGCGAAACGCCCTACGACTTCTGGGTCAATATTTTCTCCATCCCTTCGAGACACCCCGCGTCCCACCACTCCACGAAAGAGTGCTTTACGGAGTCAGTTGTTCTCCAGTCCTCATGAGGAGGATGTGGTGGATGAGCTGACTCGCCGATGGATGACTAACTGGAATGAGTATGGGGCACGGGATATTTACCAGACCATAATGCAGTGGAGGACCCAAGTACAATTTCACTCGGCCTCACTTATTTGTAAATTAGTCATCACCGAATACGAAGATACAGGAATACCGACCCCGGAAGGCCTGGTCGCCCTCCGAAACCGTGCCTCCGGTGGAGTCCCTTTTGGGACAGACCTTTTTTCTTATGTTGTCACCCTTCTTACGTTTCGGGACCATCTGTATTGATGCGACTCCAGTCCCGACACCAGCATGTTCCCAATGAGGGAGGTCCCACCCGTCTGGCACGCACCAGTACCGGCGGTTGGGAACAACGCAGCAGTACCTGGCCACTTCCAACAAATATGGGTCCATATCCCATGGAAGAGGACCGAAACTTATGCATTCAAAGCAGCGTTACCCGACCCCCGAAAGAATCCAGCAGGTTATTATAAGGAATTGAAACAGAAGTTAGACTCCTGTGTAATGACATTGTCCGATATTGACGTGTTGATGGCTGCGGTAGTTCCCCCCGACATTTGGACACGTATACGCCGTGCTGACCATGTTGCTGAACTCGGGGGTACCTGGGCAGCATTTGAAGGAGCTGAGTGTGCACGAACAGGGGGAGCAAAACCTGAACCAATAATATTAGCTCTCCCAGATCGCATTGTAGATTTTATGAAAACAATGTTAACACCGCATAGAATAAATTGGGATAAGTTGTCAACTTGTAAGCAGCAAAAGGGTGAGAGTGTTTCAGACTTTTTCACTAGTTTTGAGAATATATTCTCTGACTTTAGTGGGTAGGATATGGCCACCGAAGGTGGACTCCGATTGTTTGTGGACAAATTTGTTGCTAACCTGTTACCTGACATAAACGCTAAATTGAAACTTTGTGAAAGTACTTGGCCAGTGACAACATCCACTGGTATTCTGACAATGGCCCAATATTACGAGAATAGGGAAATAGAGGAGCAAGATAAAGCGGACAAAAAGACTAAAGATTTGAAGACAAAAATATTAATTCAACGGGCATATCCGCCGTCCCGTCCACAGACTTCCAGGTCCCATTCCCAGGGCCCATCTAACAACAAACAACTACTACCACCTTCCCGCCCGTCTCTAGGGTATTACCAATGTGCGTACTGTAAAAAGGAGGGACATTGGAAAAATGATTGCCCAAATAAAGTTGGCCCCTCCCGAAATATCGCCCACCCGGATAACATAGTATGCGGGCGCGCAGGCCCCTCCCCACAGAATACTGACAGAGACAGACAGCAAGTGGGACCGCGCTCGCACAGTACTCCGCGACAGAACTATTTTGACAATCCCTCCTCCAAAATTCCACAGCGCCAATTTTTTAATGATGACTATGATCCAATGGAGGGACAAGGTTCCTCTTTTGATTAAGACAGCATAGGACAGAGGGGGGTGGGACCGGTCTCTATCCCTGTTAAACAGAATGGCCCTCACGTTGAAGTACAAGTCAACAGTACTCCTCGTAATTTTCTAGTGGACACAGTGGCCCTACTACAGCACCTTGCTCACCATAATCACAAGGTTTCTTTCCCTAAATTGAAGTATTGTAGACAGCTGGTCACCTATCTCGGTCACCTCCTGTCTAAGGAGGGACGTACCTTGACTGCTGAATGAGTACAAGCCATTCGAAACATACCTGTCCCACGGACTCAGAGAGATGTGAGAGCCTTTATAGGCATCACTTCCTTTTGTCGTCAGTGGATTCCAACTTATTCCCTTCTCATCAAACCATTTTTGTCTCTCATACGTAAGGATTGTTCTGAGAACATCGAGTGGAATGATGATTTCCAATCCAGTTTTGACGACCTTAAGCACGCACTCTGTACAGTACCTGTGCTAGGCACACCTGACTATCGTAAGCCCTTCCAGTTGTATGTCTGTGAGAAGGACGGATGTTCCCTGTCAGTATTGACCCAGGAACATAGGGGCAAACAGCGCCCGTGTGCCTATTTTTCGGCCCTGTTAGATCCCGTGGCCCGTGCTCTCCCGGGATGTTTGCGCGCAGTAGCTGCAGCTGCAGTTGCGGTGCCCCAGTCTGCTGGGATAGTAATCGTCTCCCCTCTCATGTTACTGGTTCCACATACTGTTGATGCATTACTGAATAAGACAAAAACGCAACATCTCACAAATGCCCGTTTGACCACGTATGAATTGACACTTCTGGCTAGCCATATCACACTTCAGAGGTGTAACACACTCAACCCTGCCACCCTGCTGCCCCTCACGGAGGAGCTTGAGGATACCCACACTGATCTACATGACTGCATCCTTCGTACAGAAGATGAGACAAAAGGTAGAGTAGACTTGCAAGATACTCCATTACATGATCCTGATGGAACACTATATGTGGATGGTTCATGCCTTAAATTACCCGACGGTACCACCTCTGCAGCCTATGCTGTAACAACAATGGAAAAGATAATAAAGGCTGCTAGGATACCAAAGAATGCGGCTCAAGCTGCAGAATTGATAGCTCTGACGCAAGCTTGTGAGCTGAGTAAGGGACTGAATGTCAACATCTACACAGATTGCCAGTATGCATTCGGGGTGGTACACAATTTTGGTCGATTATGGGCAGAAAGAGGTTTTCTGACCTCACACAGTACCCATATTCAACATGGGACACTGATATCGAACCTCTTGTCCGCTCTTGCACTTCCCCAGACCATGGCCATCATCAAGTGTAGCGCACACAAAAAGGTGACCGATGATGTCGGCCGAGGCAATGCCTTTGCTGACCAGATAGCGAAAGAAATAGCACGTTAAAAGATAGGATGTATGTACATAGTGGAAAATAGAAAGGAGGTCTCTGAGCATGAGATATTTGGGAACACACTGAAAAGTGTACAAAGGATTCAGGCAGAGGCTACTGAACAAGAGCTAATTTCATGGAAGGGAGGAAAGGCCGAGTTTGACGAGGACATACAGTGTTGGACAGATCTGTCGCAAAACAAAAGATGGATGCTCCCTGATGCATTTATCTTACCAGTAGTAACGATGGCCCATGGTCCAGCCCATATAAGTGCCAAAAGTATCTGTGACATACTTGACCCTGTTTGGGCTAATGATAGTATCAGGAAGACAGCAGACCATCCGGTTTGAACATGTATGATATGTTTACAACATAACCCAGGAAAAGGTACACCAGTCCCACCCGGACATTTTGGCCCCCCAGATTATCCTTTTGAAGTGTTACAAATGGATTATATTGAAATGGAAAGGTTTAACAATTTGAGATACGTCCTGGTCGTGGTTTGTATGTTTAGTAAATGGGTGGAGGCCTACCCAACTAAAGACAACACTGCTATTACTACAGTTAAAATACTCTTGAAAGAATTCTTTCCCTGATTCGGGATCCCCCGATGTGTATGGTCAGACAACGCAAGTCACTTTACTGGACAGGTCATGAGGAAAGTCTGCGAAGGTCTAGGTCTCCGCCAGAAGTTTCACGCAGCCAATCACCCCCAATCAGCAGGCTTAGTAGAGAATTATAATGGTACACTCATGTTGAAAATATCAAAAATATGTGCTGATCGCGGTATTGCATGGCCAGACGCACTGCCCTTAGCATTATTATCTGTTAGGATGACACCCCATTCTAGGTCAGGGTTGTCACCACACTAGATAGTGATGGGGAGGCCGGCGAACGTTTTGGGTGTTCCACGTCCTCGTAAATACTCTGACATTGAGCATCCTGTCTTGATGGGTTTTCTCGCTGATCTTACTAATTCTTTACGTCTGATTCATCAGCATGTACACGAAGCACTACCCTCTGCGCCCACCGATCCAGGCCACAACTTGCAACCTGGTGATTGGGTCCTCACAAAGAATTTTCAACGGAAAAAGAGTCTTGAGCCTCGTTGGAAAGGTCCGCGACAGGTCCTCCTGGCTACTCGAACAGCAGTCAAAGTCGAGGGAGCCAAGAATTGGATACATGCTTCACACTGCAAGAAAATACCTCTGTTTGTATCCTGTGAAGGCATAAAAGGTGGTGACTGCCCAACAAGGAAGGACAGTTCCAATAGAAATACAGAAAGAAATAAAGAACAGAATGGCAGTGCACTGCAGGGGGCCTCTCCAGATCCTGGTCCCACTGAACAGTTGTTTCCTGACCATACCGTACCGAATTCCACCAGATACAATTTTCGCCCACGAAAAATTAGAAAATAAGAACATGAACTAATTGCTTGTCCCCTGTACTAAGTCTGACAATAGCTGCAGGGCCGTGATTTTGTCTGTTGGGGCGGACCAGAGTGTGTCAATAGGACTGCTGGAATCACCCCTCAGTGAAGAAACCAACACTCACGGGCAGCACCTAGGTTGGACTGAACTGCTAGTGGGACAAGCAATAAACAGAAATGGGCGTTATACAGGAAGACAAGAGGAAAATGCAGAAAATAAAATATCGGAAAAGACTATTGGGCCCGCGTATCGCTTGCCTCACCATAACATTGCTATGTCTGGTACTTCTGGCCTGCATTGGATGGTTGATACATGATTCTGACTCAAAGGTCTCTCCAACTCTGTCACCGCCTCCAGAACACAGCCATGTTTCCTTACCACCCAATGAGGAAGGACGACGCAAGGAATATGAAGAAAAATACCTTCATATCTATGTTACATCAGCTGGCTGTAAATAGAACAAATTGTTGGGTATGTGGCTTGCTACCAAGTGCCGTGCAAAAAGGGTTACCATATATTTAATTTCCTTTTTCTTTCGATGGCTCCTGCAGCGCCTGGTATGAACTCTCAGCCATCTGGGCTACCTCAATGGATGCTACTAATTCTGGACTATTGGTCACCCACCTATACCGGTTATGTTGGCCTACTGGAACAAGAGTCTATGGAACAAAGGAAGAAAAGTCGGCGTATGCTGACCGACGAAATAGGTCTACTGACATATATTTTTTATTTTTTATCCTTTAATACCACACCCTGGATTGGCCGAAGATTTTTTGTAACACAGGTCAAGGCTCCACTTTGTTTTCAGAAAAATGGTAATAGAAGTGTAGGTGCCAGCAACTGTAATGCTCCAATAATATTGAATGGAACTGATTGGCCTACCATGATACCGTCACAAAACACGTATTTTGTTTGTGGTAATAATGCCTACACCTCCTTGGTACCCACCTGGACCAGTACGTGTTACATTTCTTGGTTACTACCACCAACTTACACAGCTGGCCCTCAACACCACAGGACTCGGAGAGGGGTAATATCTGCAGAAGATACCTCAGCACAAGAAGCATTGGACTGCTTTAAAGGAGTCCTTCCATTTTGGAGCCCTATGACGAACAGTAGGGATATCAGATATCTCACACGAGTTGTGGAGGCAACAATTAACGAGACTGCTGGGGCCCTGAGCAACATCACTGCAGAACTCGCTGCTGACCGCCTTGTTACTCTTTAAAATAGAATGGTACTTGACTTCATACTAGCAGACCGTGGTGGAGTCTGTACTTTGATCGGATCGAGCTGCTGCGTTTATAAACCAGACAATGCCCCTTCAGTGTATAAAGCTATTCAAAGGTTGCATACGATAGCTTCCACAATACACCAAGACAAAGGAACATGGTCCTTGACCGACTGGTTTTGGGGTTTGATTTCCCAATGGGGCTGGAAGATACTAATATTCCTTTTTGTGCTCGCTGCTGTATTCCTCACCTGTTGTCTTTTTGTACAGTGCCCACCTGCTTTGTGCGGTTGCTGTATGGCATCCCTTGCCCCCTGGCCTGTTTGCCCTCCTCAACACACGGCTATGCTGTCCCTTGAGCAGGAGATAAAAGACTTTGGGGGTCATTCTGACCTCGGCGGTAAAAGGCGCTTACCGCCGGTCAGAAGCCCGCCATTACACCGCCGCGGCTGCGGTAAACCGCCACGGTCATTCTGACCCACAACTGCCAAACCGCCAAAAACCCGACCTCCACTGAAGGCCGCCACATCAGCGGTCAGCGATAAACTGGAGATGACCAAACCTCCACCGTCACGCCAACACAAATACGCCCATGCCATTCCGACCCACGAATCCACGCGGCGGTCTTTCAACCGCGGTATTCCATTGGCGGTACACACCGCCGCGGTCTAAATACACACACCTTTACAAAACACAACCACATTGGACAATTTGAAATACACACACCTGATACACATACAAACAACACTCCCACACACCCATCACAATATAAAACACACACCCACATCACCCACAAACACCCACAAATCGAAATTCAGAGACAAGGCGCAATACACAGAGAGAGAGCACAGGGAACGCAAACCACAACACACACAGGAACCCAACATCATCACCCACACCACATCTACGCACAAAACACCACACACCACCACACTCATCACCACAAACACCACCCCACACCTCATCCACACCACCCCATGGCACCCCAAAGACACCCCAGGTTCTCGGACCAAGAACTCAGGGTCATGGTGGAGGAAATAATTAGGGTAGAGCCCCAGCTCTTCGGCACACAGGTGCAGCACACCACAATAGCCAGGAAGGCGGAGCTATGGCAAAGGATCGTCAACAGGGTCAACGCTGTGGGACAGCATCCCAGAAATCGGGAAGCCATCTGAAAGCGCTGGAACGACCTACGGGGGAAGGTGCGGTCGATGGTGTCAAGACACAACATCGCTGTGCAGAAGACTGGCGGCGGACCCCCCCCCCACTCCACCCGAATTCACAGCATGGGAGCAAGAGGTCTTTAACATCCTGCATCCTGAGGGCCTCGCTGCAGTAGGCGGAGGAATGGACTCTGGTAAGTCTAATCTCAAGTACTTCATCCCCCCCAACCACCAGCATGCCAACCCACACCCCCACCCTCACCCCCAACCCCCCAGCACACATCCTCCCTGCTAATGTCTCACCAGCACAACCCACCCAACCAACACCAACCCCTGAATGCCAACACAAACCATGGACACCCATCACCTAAGCATGACCACTGCACACACCCATCCCCCCCCACATACCACCCTCACAACTCCTCCCACAAGGGAATGCCAGCACTGGGGGACAAGGGCACCCACAAATCGCACGCCATGGCACACACAGAAGCAATAACAATACTCTTTTACCCCTGCAGGGCCCGAACGCCAACACACCAGCCAGGAGGGTCCAGAATTGTCCATCCCACCCCCAGAACAGGCCCCCAGTGATGACAGCAGCTCTGTCGACCTAGAACCTGATGACCAGCCCGGACCATCGGGGACCTCTGGACAGTCGGTTACCCTCAGGCAGCCACAGGCCACAGCAGACCTACTCCCCTCTGGAAACACCAGCACAGCACCCACCCAGCGGGCCCATGCCTCTGTCTCCAGGACAGGTCAAGCAGCGGTGTGTCTACCAGTACAGGGCACCCAGGGTAACCCACCACCCCAACAACAACAGGGACCTGGGGGCAGTGGTAGTGGGCACACCGTCCAGGGGACAGAGGCCCAGGAACAAAGGGGAACTGGGAGGGCTGCTGTGCGACAGGGGGGGGACAGGCCCAGGGAACCCACTGTCCAAGAGGCCCTCACCACCATCATGGCAGCGTACCACCACTCCCAAGAGACGATGGCGACAGTCCTGGCCAGGTTCCAGGAGATCCAGCTTCTGCAGGAGCAACAGTATATGGGGTTCCGGGAAGAACTGCGCAGCATCAGTTCCGCAATGGGTACAATGGTGGTGGCACTCAACCAGATTGTCACCACTTTGCGGGACCATGTGGCCCCCCAAAGGGCCCCTGCCACTAGCATGGAGGAAGAACAGCCCACCACCTCCGCCGGCGCTAGTGGTCAGGATGCCCCGACACAACAGCAACGGCCCACCCGGACCCCACCCCCTGCAGAACAAGAACCACCCCGCAAGAAAGGCCTGAGATCTAGGAAGAAGACAGAGTAGGATGTCAAGACCCCCGCCATGCACGGATCCCCCCGGATGTCATCCCACTGTCCCACTTGTTCACCCTGTCCAACCTTGAACTGCCCCTGCTCCACCTTCCACAGGCATATGGACAATGCACCTGTACGAACGAGAGTCTGGACTCTGCCATGGACATGCCTCCACCATCACCCATCACCCTTTGTGAACTATACACCTATTTTTTAACTTCAATAAACACAATTATTGCACAAAAACCATCTGGAGTCTGCTATCTATTTTTTTAAATCCAAATGTATTCGATATAACCAACCAAAAATGTCTAATTACATTGTGATGACAACATACCAGTGTCACACAGCGGTAGTCCATGGGGAAATAAACCAGAGGGAACTCCGTGGGGACCAGATCACTGAAATAGGAAGTGAAATACACAACTAAGTTACCATACATTGGGGTGAAAGGTCAGACAGTAGAGAGCCAGTACAGTTACAGATATAATACAATGCAGGAGTAGATTCTTACCTGTGTGTTACTGGAAATACTGCAGTATCACTCTGTCCCTGTTGTCTGTGTCGTCCTCTTCGTCTTCCTCCTCTTCACTCTCCGCAGGCTCCACAGTGGCCACAACACCACCATCTGGATCATCCTCCTGCAGGAAAGGCACCTGGCGTCGCAAAGCCAGGTTGTGAAGCATGCAGCAGGCCACGATGATATGACACACCTTCTTTGGTGAGTACATTAGGGACCCACCAGTCATATGCAGGCACCTAAACCTGGCCTTCAGGAGGCCGAAGGTCCGCTCGATCACCCTCCTAGTACGCCCATGGGCCTCATTGTACCGTTCCTCTGCCCTGGTCCTGGGATTCCTCACTGGGGTGAATAGCCAAGGCAGGTTGGGGTAACCAGAGTCACCAATTAGCCACACACGGTGTCTGTGTAGCTGTTCCATCACATAAGGGATGCTGCTATTTCGCATGACGTACGCGTCATGCACTGACCCTGGGAACTTGGCATCTAAATGGGAGATGTACTGGTCAGCCAAACAGACCACCTGGACATTCATCGAATGATAATTTTTTCGGTTCCTGTACACCTGTTCATTGTCTTTTGGGGGGACCAAAGCCACATGGGTACCATCAATGGCACCAATGATATTGGGAATGTGTCCAAGGACATAGAAATCACCCTTCACTGTAGGCAAGTCACCCACCTCAGGGAAAATGATGTAGCTCCGCATGTATTTCATCAGGGCAGACAACACTCTGGACAACACCTTTGAAAACATAGGCTGAGACATCCCTGATGAAATGGCCACTGTAGTTTGAAATGATCCACTGGCAAAAAAATGCAGTACTGACAGCACCTGCACTAGAGGCGGAATCCCTGTGGGTTGGCGGATGGGTGACATCTGGTCTGGCTCCAGCTGGGCACACAGTTCCTGTATAGTGGCACGGTTGAGTCTGTAGGTGAGTATGACATGTCTTTCTTCCATTGTCGACAGGTCCACCAGTGGTCTGTACACGGGAACATTCCTCCGTCTCCTCGCAAGTCCCAGCGGACGGTGCCTAGGAAGGACAACATGGAGCACAGAGTCAAGCAACCCACAGGTAAGTGCCCACAGCATGCACATAACACGAATCTCTTGGGAATGAATGGCTAGTATGATTGTCGGTGCAAGGCCTAGCCATGTGTGACGCAGTAGGAATTAAGCCATGTGGGCCCTTGAAATGGCGGCTGCCTGACCTGTGAAGTGTGACAATGTGAAGTGAGGTCATTGCGCTGGCGTGGCACACCGTGGCGGTAGGCGGTCGCAGTCCGCGGCACAAAGCCGCATTGGACAACATTGAACCCTATGGGTTTCAGGAGCCAATGGCAATGAGCGCCGGCGGTCGCGGTACGCACCGCCGCGGTACGCGCGGCCGTAACCGCCATTTTCTCTATGCTTAATCACACGAGACCTGAGCATCCACAGGAGAGGACCTATACTGCAAGTGCTGCTGTGACCTCGGTCTGGAAGTGACAATGGCTGCTGCGACTGGGGAAAGGGCCCCCGCCTTCAGTTCCGAAGAGTTGGAGAAGCTCGTGGACGGGGTCCTCCCCCAGTATGCGCTACTCTACGGTCCTCCAGACCAACAGGTGAGTACACGTGGGGCAATGCATAGTGGGCTATGCCTGTGATGAGTGGGGAGGATGTACGATGGAGGGGAGGGCAGCGAATGGCGAATGCATTGCACGACAGATGAGAGCATGTGCCACATGGCAAGTTTGGGGAGGGGGGGCCACTCACATCGAGCATGCAGAAAAGTGATGATGTTTCTCTTCCCCCCCTGTACATGTCACATAGGTCAGCGCCCATCAGAAGATCGACATTTGGCGTGCCATCGCCAAGGACGTCCGGGCCCTGGGGGTCCACAACAGACGGGGCACCCACTGCCACAAGAGGTGGGAGGACATCCGCCGCGGGAGCAGGAAGACCGCCGAGGCTCTTCTGGGGATGGCCTCCCAACCTAGGAGGGGTGCCAGTCGTACCTTGACCCCCCTGATGTCCCGGATCCTGGCGGTGGCCTACCCCGATTTAGATGGGCGTTTGAGGACATCACAGCAGACACAAGGGGGTAAGTACCAGCACATTCAGCTATTTTGCGCGCAGTGGAGGTGCCTGGGTGGGGGAGGAGGGCTGTGGGTATCCCTAGGCCAGGGCGATTTCTGTAGGATAGGCCCCTCCGCGAGGTATGGTCCTGTGCCCCCGCCCCCCACCTCTGTAGGGTGCCTAGTAACGCGATTCATGGACCTGTGTATTCTGTGTGGGCAGTTGTCACCCATAGGCTTGTAGGGCATGTCCCAGTGAATGAGTAGTGTACCCCAAGTGCGCTGCGTAGTGCAGGGGGCTTCTGTGTCTGTCCTCTCCGCCAACGGTGTCCCCAATGCATGCACTCAACTTGTCTTTATGTTTTCCACCCCCCCCATTTTCTTTGTTTTTCTGTGAATGTGTGCATTAGCATAATCAGGCGGAGGAGAAGTGGCATCGGCGCAAGAGGGAGCTGCATCTCACATGGCCCCGGAGGGCCATGCAACGGACTCCGACATGACCAGTGAGACGGAGGGCGAGGGGGGCTCCACCACGGGACCCGTGCAGACGTCCTCGGATGGGAGCTCCCTTGCGGTGGCGGCAACATCCGTGCCCACCGATACTACAGGTACAGCCGCCACCCAGCGCACCAGCTCCGCCCTCCCAGCAGCCCCTCGGCCTTCGGCCCGTGCCCGCACGGCCAGGAAGCCGGCCATCTCCTTCGCCCCAGGCACCTCAGGCCCTGCCCCAGTCACCCCTGCTGCCCTCAGTGAGGAGGTCATTGACCTCCTGAGGACCATCATTGTTGGGCAGTCTACCCTTTTGAATGCCCTCCAGGCTGTGGAGAGGGAGGTGCATCAAAGCAATGCATACCTGGAGGGCCTTCATTCGGGTCAGGCTGCCCAGCAGCGATCGTTCAACGCTCTGGCCTCAGCACTGACGGCAGCGATTGTCCCTGTCTCCAGCCTCCCTCTTCTAACTCCCTCCACCCAGTCCCACTCCCCTGTTCCTCTGCCTATCCCATCCACACCTACAGACCAGCCTGCACACACCTCAACACCCAAGGGAAGCTCATCCAGACATAAGCACCACAGAACACACAAGCATTCACCCAAGCAACATACAGATGCAGACATGCCAACAGCCACTACCTCCTCTGTGTCCCCCACCTCCTCGTCTCCCTCCTCCCTCCCTGTGACGTCTCCACTCACACCTGCAAGCACACCACCATCAGCCATTACACCCATCACCAGCACACCCTCCAGTACAGTCCGCACACGTGCAGTCACCACCCCCACTGCCATGTACACGTCCCCTGTGTCCTCTCCCAGTGTGTCTGTCACCCCCGCTTCCAAACCACACAAACGCAGGCAGGCACCCAACCAACAGCCACCCACCTCACGTCAGCCTCCAGCCCAAGCACCTGCACCCAAAGACAGCACACTTGACTTTCCTACAACCACATCCTCTTCCTCCACTCCCATACCCACTCCAGCTACCCTTCCCATGGCTCCTAAAAAAAAATTCCTCTCTAAAGTGGACCTCTTTTCCTCACCTGACCCACCCCCTCCATCCCGTAACAGTTCCACAAACACCTCAGCCACCACCAGCCCAGCAACTCCCAAGAACGTCGTGCCTGGTTTTTGGAGTCCGCCCTTTCCTTGGGCTGGGACATCGTCCAGCAGCAAAGGCACAGCCAGCCCCCCCCACCCCCCCTGGGAAGAGGAGCAAAAAACTGAAGGGCAGGCGCGACAGGCCTGATACGCCTGCCCCCAAGGAGGGTAGCCTTGCACCGTCACCTGCCACATCGGGTAAGGGAGCCAAGGGCCACGGAGAGTCTGCCAAGGAGGGCAAGGGCAGCAAAGCACAAAAGGCAGGGAGCAGCCGACCTGGCCATGAGGGCCCCACCAGCCCCATTCCGGGGGTATCGGAGGAGACCCAGGGACCCAGGACTCCATCACAGGAGGGCCCCGCAACGGAAAGGTCCGATGCTGACTGAGCGGCAAGTATTGGCCAGGTGTGGTTCACTCGAAACACAAGACAGGCACCGCTGAACAGGGCCCCGCCGTGAGGAGCACCGCTGAACAGGGGCCGCCGTGAGAAGCACCGCTGAACAGGGCCCCGCCGTGAGGAGCACCGCTGAACAGGGCCCCGCCGTGAGGAGCACCGCTGAACAGGGGCCGCCGTGAGAAGCACCGCTGAACAGGGCCCCGCCGTGAGGAGCACCGCTGAACAGGGCCCGCCGTGAGGAGCACCGCTGAACAGGGGCCGCCGTGAGAAGCACCGCTGAACAGGGCCCCGCCGTGAGGAGCACCGCTGAACAGGGCCCGCCGTGAGGAGCAACTCTGAACAGGGGCCGCCGTGAGAAGCACCGCTGAACAGGGCCCCGCCGTGAGAAGCACCCCTGAACAGGGCCCCGCCGTGAGAAGCAACGCTGAACAGGGCCCTCCTGTCAAGCACCGCTCCGCTGGGCACCGCCGTCTCAAGCACCGCTCCGCTGGGCCCTCCTGTCAAGCACCGCTGGCCCATTGGCAGTCCCGGTTCTTTGTCGGGCAGGGCTTCACGAGGCACTCTGCCCACCATGCCTCCTCCATGACCAGTGGACTCTGTAATCCACCTGATGGACTGTGGCTTTGCACTCCCCAGGATGGCACAGTGGGCAAGCCACCCACTGTAGAGACTTGTGAGACTGTGGCTTTGCACTCCCCAGGATGGCACAGTGGGCAAGCCACCCACTGTAGAGACTTGTGAGACTGTGGCTTTGCACTCCCCAGGATGGCACAGTGGGCAAGCCACCCACTGTAGTGACTTGTGAGACTGTGGCTTTGCACTCCCCAGGATGGCACAGTGGGCATGGAGGCCCTTCGTGGATCTGGCGTCGTGGACTCATGTGGCTGAGGTGCCCCCCCTTCCCTTCCCCCTAGGTGCCTGTTTTTTATTTTTGTGATGCCCCAGCAGTGTTCTCTCCAATGGACTCGATCTCGTGTGTGGGCTTTGCCCATGTGTTGCTGAACATTGGCCCACGGACATTTGAACTTTGCAAAACTGTGCCGGACTTTTGCTACTTGTATGGATATAGTTCTAGATGTGTAATAATTCTTTATATATTGCTAAGATCGCTATACTTTATTGTTGCAATAATATCGTTCTAATTTTACAATCATTGCCTTTTGTATTTGCTTTTTTTTTGTGGGGGTTTGGGGGTGTCACTCTGACTTTTTAATCTGCATTGGTGTGAAGGTATTTCGGTGGGGGTGAGGGTGGGTGTGGGTGTGTCGCGTATGTGTGTGCCCGTAACCTTTCCTCCTCCTCCCTTCCCTGTGTCGTAGGTGCAGTACTCACCGTTGTCGTCTGCGGCGAGGTTCGTGATCCTGGAAGAAGAGCAGGAAGGCAATGGCTGGGAGGATGTGAAGTTCCGGTTCCATGCTGTCCCGATTCCGCGTGGAGTGTGTCGAGGTAAGCGTTTTCCATTGGAAATGTCTGTTTCCGCCGTGTTTTTATCGGCGGGGCTCCCGCCCCGGAAAAGGTGGCGGATTGGTGAGTCATGATAGGGTGGGCGGTACATTGTCTGCCGCCTGCCTGTTGGCGGTGACCGCCGCGCTGTTTGTTTGTCCCGCCGTGGCGGTCGGAGTGTTAAAGTGGTGGTCTGTGTTGGCGGTTCCCGCCAGGGTCAGAATTCCATTTTTTTGACCGCCTGCCTGTTGGCGGGTTGGCCGCCGCTTTAACCCCGACCGCCAGGGTCAGAATGACCCCCTTTATGTCCGTTAACATAGACACTAAGGTGGTCATTCCGACCTAGGCGGGCGGCGGTTGCCGCCCGCCCGTCGGAAGCCGCCTGAATACCGCCCCGCGGTCAATAGACCGCGAGAGGTATTCTGACTTTCCCGCTGGGCCGGCGGGCGATCTGAATCAGATCGCCCGCCGGCCCAGCGGGAAAGCGCCTTCCACAAGGAAGCCGGCTCGGAATCGAGCCGGCGGAGTGGAAGGCGTGCGACGGGTGCAGCAGCACCCGTCGCGCTTTTCAGTGTCTGCATCGCAGACACTGAAAAGCCTAGTTGGGCCCTGTTAGGGGGCCCCTGCAGTGCCCATGCCATGGGCATGGGCACTGCAGGGGCCCCGAGGGGCCCCAAGACGCCCGTTCCCGCCGGCCAGGTTCTGGCGGTAAGAACCGCCAGAGCCAGGCCGGCGGGAAGGGGGTCGGAATCCCCATGGCGGCGCAGCATGCTGCGCCGCCATGGAGGATTCCCCAGGGCAGCGGGAAACTGGCGGGAGACCGCCAGTTTTCCCTGTCTGACCGCGGCGTTAGCGCCGCGGTCAGAATGCCCTTAGGGGCACCGCCGGCCTGTCGGCGGTGCTCCCGCGCCCCTTGGCCCTGGCGGATTGTATCCGCCAGGGTCAGAATGAGGGCCTAAATGACGTTCAAACTTGCCTCACAATGGCAAAAGGAGGGATTGAGAAAATGTACATAAAGTTAACCATACACCATAGCTGCTAGGCATCTGTTTATCTTTATTATGTTGCCATGTGCTCGACAAACCTCCTGAACTTTGATGATTGACCTTGTGCTCGCAGCGTTGGGCTGCAATCTGCTTATCGCTGTAATTTAATTGTTCTAACCGTAGTTCCGAGAATGTTGGTGCTTAATCAGTAACTGCCAGAACACGTTCGTACAGGTCGTTGCCACCTCCTGCCAGCTGCATCTGTACTTTCTCCCACCACACGTGTATCCCTGAAATATTCTGAAGGCTGCAGAGGACCTTGAATATACTAGGAGTGGAGTTGTCCTCTGACTAAGAAGTTTTGTGTGTATATAAGGTTGGGTGCCCCAGAGTGAAGGGGCAGGCTCCGTAGGAAAGTCTCTATGACTGTCCTGGGACTCTGTACTGGCTCGGGCTAGTAAACCATCTAATAAAACGTATCTTTTCTCCTACAGTTGGTGACTCCGTCTGGTTTGTGTAATGCATGACTATTTACCCTGAGGACTTAGGGTGTCCCTCCAATGCTGAGAGAGAATCAGCGACATTTTCTCCCGGTTCCTCAGACGTGCGGTTTGCATAGTTGCATGTTTTAGGTAAGTAAAAACAATTTACTCCAAAGGAGTATTGTTGCCATGCATGAATGACATGTTTGTAGGTGGTGTACTAAATGCAGCTTTGAGTGTGAAATTGTCCTTAGATTTGTGCACAATTATATTTGTGTTGTCTTATTTCTAATTTGCTTTTCTTTCTTTCTTTTAAGTGGGATATCAATGGTGATTGCTGTGTCTGTGCAGAGTAGTTGCTGGTGAGTCAAGCTTTTTCAGGCAAGTGAGCGGTATAGTTTTTGAGTTTATAACTCTTACTGATAAAGCTACACTTTATTACTTATCTTACACAGTGCTGGTTGTTGGTGGTGCATTTGTCCAGTTAATTTTCGTAGGAAAGATCATGGCTAGCCGCAGGATGACCATTCAGCAGGTGGTTGGTATGCTTTTTGAGTCATTGTCTGATCATGATTATGAGACAGACTCTGCATCTCAGGCAGAGGAGGAAGTGAGAGATTCTGGCAGTGAAGTTTCTGTCGGAGAGGAATCTTCTCATGAGGAAGCCACACTCAGTGCAGATGAAGGGCCTGTTTTAGAGGAGGACACTGATGTGCCATTAGTGCAGCAACCTGGGGCTGAAAGGTTTCCCGTTAGAAGAACTGAACTCTGGGTTGCCCCAAACATGGAGCAGCCAGAGTTGCCTACCTTTACTGGTCTCCCGGGGTGTAGGGTCAATACAGAGAACTTTTTGCCTGTCAATTTCTTTGAGTTACTTGTGGATGATGTGTTTTTGGAAGAGATTGTTGAGCAGACTAATTTGTATGCGGAGCAGTATTTGAGGGACAAAGCTGCTAGACTTAGGCCGCACTCTAGAGCTACCCAGTGGATTCCCACAAATTTGGAGGAGATTAAAAGGTTTTTGGGTTTGACTCTTTTAATGGGGTTGATAAGGAAGCCGTCACTGGCTTCTTATTGGTCTACTAGTCCCTTGATGGCAACAGCTATATTTCTTGCAACCATGAGTCGTAATCGGTATTTGCTTCTTCTTAGGATGCTGCATTTTGTTGACAATACATTAGCCTTACCACAAGATCACCCTGATTCTGACCGTCTTTTTAAGATTAGGCATGTCCTTGATCATTTTGTAGATCGGTTTTCAGAGGTCTATGTTGCAGGCAAAGAAATAGCTGTGGACGAGTCTTTGGTCCTCTTCAAGGGTCGTTTGGTTTTTAAGAAGTACATTCCTAGCAAGAGGGCACGATATGGAATTAAATTGTATATGCTGTCTGAAAGTAGTACAGGATATGTGTATAGTTTCCGTGTCTACACTGGTAGGGATTCCAGGATTGACCCCCCTGGTTGTCCTCCCACTTTTGGAGTTACTGAGAAAATTGTGTGGGAACTTGGTAGACGACTGTTCAACAAAGGTCACTATTTGTAAGTAGATAACTTCTACACTGGAGTGCAGTTGTTCAAGGAATTGTTTAGAGTGGACACTGTTGCGTGTGGCACAATTCGTTGTAACCGGAAAGGCTATCCAAGGGAGCTTGTCTGTAAAAAACTTGAGAGGGGACAGTGCAGTGCCTTGCGTAATGATGAGCTGCTAGCTTTGAAATTTTCAGACAGGAGGGATGTCTACATGCCAAGTACCATCCATGATGAGAGTACTTCCCCTGTGACTGTTTGGGGCCAGGTTGCTGAAGTGCGCAAACCTTTGTGCATTTTAGATTATAATAAGCACATGGGAGGTGTAGATAGAATTGATCAAAGGTTGAAACCTTATACTGCCATTCGTAAGTCTTACGTTTGGTATAGGAAGTTAGCAATTCACCTCTTCCACTTAGCAACTTTTAATGCTTTTTTTGTGTTTAAGGATAGGTCTCCAGAGTCAAAGATGACATTTCAGGAGTCAGTGATAGAGAGCCTTATTGTGGTGGAACAGGCCAGAGTTCCTAGAGAAGCAGTGGTGGAGGATGTGGCTAGATTGAAAGATCGCCACTTTGCTGAGCAAATTCCTCCCACACCCAAAAAAGACTTTCCAGCTTAGAAATATAGAGTGTGTTTTCGAAGAGATATCAGGAGGGAGACTCGAATGTACTTCCCAGATTGTCCTTCAAAGCCTGGGCTGTGTGTGGGTGGTTGTTTCAAGAATTTCCACACCCAGAAGAATTACTGGGAACAACCATGAGAGTAAACTGCCTGTTTTGCATTTTCATGTGTTCAGTTTCATGGTTGGCATTTCTGTCATGTACTTAGTTAGAGATTTTGTGTTTGTAGTTTTGTAATTATTTCTAATTAGTTAGTGGTTTCTTTGTTTGAAAAAGAAAAGTGATACCATTGTGTGTGGAGTGGTGCTTGGCTGACGGTGTGCACATTGACGTGCTGTTGGCTACTGCAACACACTGCCAGCCAAACGCCAGTCCATACACTCCCATCAGCTGGTGTGATTGCTGTATCAGGCATGTGGGTGGATGTAAGTGATGGGCCCTTGAGTGGCACTGTCTGTCGATGCGAGCGTTGTAATGTGCTGGGCCCGTGACTGGCGGCGTGAATGGTCTTGTGCATGTCATGTATGAAAGGTGTGTGAATGGACTGTAAAGCGGTTGGTACCTTGCCGTGGCTTTACAGCTCACGAGCTGTGAGCCATTGGTTCAGTTTTTTGGCCTTTCAGTTATTAACAGTGCATTTCATTTTTGTGAAATCTCTTGTGCCAAATCCAACCAGCATGTGTGGTAAAAATGACAAAACCTGCTCCGCTGTAATCAGGCGTTGCAGCACACCTGTGACACACTAGGTGTCTCAGGTGGAACCCCGATGATGAAGCATGCCACCAACTTAGTTGGTGGGTGAGGGATCTTTTTAACATAACCTAAGTGCGTTTCTTTTCACAATTTTTGTGTTTGGGACATCACATAAGTATGTGGACACACCAAAATGATCTATTGCAAAACTACCTGTGTTTGGTGGGGGGCACCTATGTTTTTGGTCCCGGGTGCGGCCTTCATCTAGGGAAACCTACCAAACCCAGACATGTTTTAAAAATAGACACCCCAAGGAGTCCAAGGAGGTGTGGCTTGCCTGGATCCCCCAACATTTTCTTACCCAGACTCCTCAGCAAAACTCAAAATTAGCATAAAAAATCATATTTTCCTCACTTTTCTTTGTAGGATCACTAATGCGGCACAAATTTCCTACCACCCAGCGTTCCCCTCAGTCCCCCAAGTAAAATGAGACCTCACTTGCATGGGTCCCCAAAGCAGAGTCAGCCTAAAAGATGTATAAAAGAAAAATATGTGCTTATCAACTCGCTGTGCTATCCCCTCAATCTCTACAAGTTTTTGGCCTTTTTCTGTTGCAGGCACCTGGCCCACCCACACAAGTGAGGTACCATTTTTATCGGGAGACTTGGGGGAATGCTGGGTGGAAGGAAATTTGTGGCTCCTCTCAGATTCCAGAACTTTCTGTTACCGAAATGAGAGGAAAAAGTGTTTTTTTGGCCAAATGTTGAGGTTTGCAAAGGATTCTGGGTAACAGAACCTGGTCAGGGCCCCACAAGTCACCCCATCTTGGATTCCCCTAGGTGTCTAGTTTTCAAAAATGCGCTGGTTTGCTTGGTTTCCCCAGGTGCCGGCTGAGCTAGTGGCCAAAATCCACAGGTAGGCTGTCTGTAAAAAACACCTCTGTTTTCTGTGGAAAAATGTGATGTGTCCACGTTGTGTTTTGGGGCATTTCCTTTCGCGGGCGCTAGGTCTACCCACACAAGTGAGGTACCATTTTTATCTGGAGACTTGGGGGAACGCTGGGTGGAAGGAAATTTGTGGCTCCTCTCAGATTGCAGAACTTTCTGTCACCGAAATGAGAGAGAAAAGTGTTTCTTTGGCCACATTTTGAGGTTTGCAAAGGATTCTGGGTAACAAAACCTGGTCAGAGCCCCACAAGTCACCCCATCTTGGATTCCCCTAGGTCTCTAATTTTCAAAAATGCGCTGGTTTGCTAGGTTTCCCCAGGTGCCGGCTGAGCTAGAGGCCAAAATCCACAGCTAGGCACTTTGCAAAAAACAGCTCTGTTTTCTTTGGGAAAATGTGATGTATCCACGTTGTGTTTTGGGGAGTTTCCTGTCGCGGGCGCTAGGCCTACCCCCACAAGTGAGGTACCATTTTTATCGGGAGACTTGGGGGACCGCTGGGTGGAAGGAAATGTGTGGCTCCCCTCAGATTCCAGAACTTTCTGTCACCGAAATGAGAGGAAAAAGTGTTTTTTGGCCAAATGTTGAGGTTTGCAAAGGATTCTGGGTAACAGAACCTGGTCAGAGCCCCACAAGTCACCCCATCTTGGATTCCCCTAGGTGTCTAGTTTTCAAAACTGCGCAGGTTTGCTAGGTTTCTCTAGGTGCCTGCTGAGCTACAGGCCAAAATCCACAGCTAGGCACTTTGCAAAAAACAGCTCTGTTTTCTTTGTCCACGTTGTGTTTTGGGGCAGTTTCTGTCGCGGGCGCTAGGCCTATCCACGCAAGTGAGGTACCATTGCTATCAGGAGACGCGGGGGAACACAGAATAGCAAAAAAAGTGTTATTACTCCTTGTCTTTCTCTACATTTTGTCCTTCCAAATGTAAAACAGTTTGTAAAAAGACGTCTATTTGAGAAATGCCCTGTAATTCACGTGCTAGTATGGGCACCCCGAAATTCAGAGATGTGCAAATAACCACTGCTTCTCAACACCTTATCTTGTGGTCCTTTTGGAAATACAAAGGTTTTCTTCATACCTATTTTTCACTTTTTATATTTCAGCATATTACTTGCTGCATACCCGGTATAGAATAAAAACCCATTGCAAGGTGCAGCTCATTTATTGGCTCTGGGTACCTAGGGCTCTTGATGAACCTACAAGCCCTATATATCCCCGCAAACAGAAGAGTCCAGCTGACATAACGGTATTTTGCTTTAAAAAATCTATCATCACAGGAAAAAGTTACAGAGTAAAACGTGGAGAAAAAATTGCTGTTTTTTTTACCTTAATTTCATTTTTTTTTAATTTCAGTTGTTAATTTCTGTAGGAAACACTTGTAGGATCTACACAAATTACCACTTGCTGAATTCAGAATTTTGTCTACTTTTCAGAAATGTTTAGTTTTCTGGGATCCAGCATTGGTTTCTCATCCATTTTGGTCACTAACTGGAAGGAGGCTGAAAGCACAAAAAATAGTAAACATGGGGTATGTCCCAGTAAAATGTCACAATTGTGTTGAAAAATTGGGTTTTCTAATTCAAGTCTGCCTGTTCCTGAAAGCTGGAAAGCTGGTGATCTTACAACAGCAAACCCTTTGTTGATGCCATTTTTATGGGAAAACCCACGAGCCGCCTTCTGCAGCCCTTTTTCCCATTTTTTTTTTAAAAAAACGAAATTTTCACTCTATTTTGGCTAATTTCGTGGTCTCTTTCAGGGGAACCCACAAAGTCTGGGTACCTCTAGAATCCCTAGGATGTTGGAAAAAAAGGACGCAAATTTGGCGTGGGTAGCTTATGTGACCAAAAAGTTGTGAGGGCCTAAGCGCAAACTGCCCCAAATAGCCAAAAAAAAAGCCTCGGCACAGGAGGGGGAAAGGCCTGGCAGTTAAGGGGGTAAAGCCACGCTGCACAGCAGCTGCTCTGCCCTACAGCATGGCTGAAAGGGTTGGACAAAGCTAATTGCTATCATTAGCGATAACTATTTGTTTTGCAAATGCTTGTTTTAGTATGGGTACGCCGCACATAAAACTATCCGTAAGCATGACAAGATAGACTCCGAAAAAATAAAAATAGGCTGTGACATAATGAAAGGTGATTTCCAAGGGTTTGCACACGTTACACTCGTGATTTTGCCTTCTGGCCGCTAGAAACAGTTGGGAGGTAGTTTCCTTGTACCAGTCACGCGATCTTTAACATAGAAGAGTGGTATGTAAAATGGTGACGGCATAAGAGAAACTGAAACTAAGAGCCTGACGAAAAATCACGTGGTTTACAGTAAAGCTCTTCGATGTTCAGGCCACCAGCGCGCCCACGGAGCAGCAAAGCAGGCAGAGAGTAAGAAAGGAAATAAGCGCCTAACCCTTGCACGAACCGAGGAAGACGCGGAAGTGTCCGTCTCATTAAAACGCCCTCCTTTGTTCTGCTACCTCTATTTGACCTGGCAGTTTTCTCAAGGGAAATATACACAGCCTCTCGTTAAGGTTCCTAGATTCTGTCCTGTAGGACATGATCTGGTGTTAAAAATTATTGTGAAAGCCTCAGAGTTCTTTTTTCTGTCATGCTGTTCTGACTCTCTGCTTTCATAAATCATTTAGATTAGTTTAGCTTCCCAGGAAACACTTCTCAGGAGTTTTACTTTTGCATTTGCTAATTTAGAAATACATCCAAAGGGCTGGGTTTTACCGGGCTTCAAAGTTTGTTTTCTGTCTATGAGTTAATAATACCAGTGCTTTGATGGAAATATGGAAGTCCAGGTACTCACGATTCAGATTACCTGTTTGCTGCTGAGAAGTGCCGGTACTCTCCCGTTAAATGTACCGCAGCAGTGCTTAGAAGTGCTTAGTACCGAAAAGTACGTGACCATTTAAAGCACTGAATAATACGATCACTGGAACCCCGAGACACTAGGTCAGCGCTATTTATTGCAACTTTATACGTCACCAGGACAAAACTAACATACGCTTGAAACAATAGGGGTACTGCCATCCTTCATATATTCACCCGTCGTTGCATGCAACACTACTTTCCTCTCAAATTACAGAACATAGCAACAGCCATTACAACAGCACCAGTAACAACCTACAGATTTGTTTACTGCACATAGTCACGATATCGCTCAGACGGTTCTGCTCAGAGATTGTATCGAAGGTGGAAAAGGACTGATCCCAACAACCAGTGGGCTGACCGGAGAGGTCAGCCTTTCATAGGGTTGCCACCTCACCAGTGCTTAATCTGTAAATAAAAAGGTGCTGGCGCCGAAAGCCCTCCTCAAACACGCGGCTGCTGCAATTAAATGTGTGAACACGGAATACTGAGGCAGCGTAATCCTGAAGCCATCTCGGGCCTCTTCAATCCATTTAAAGCCACTCCCTGCCCCTTCAGCTCACTCCTGCAGCTTTCTGCTTTCTACCTTTGTGACGCTTTTTTCGTTTTTCTCTTCCTCTGTCTTTCCCATATGTGTCTTGTGCTCGCAGCAAATGCTTGAGGCAGAAGACTAAGAGGCGGCCCTCAAAAATAAGTGCCGTGCTCAACACCGGAAACAACAGGCACAAATTAAGCACTGCACCTCACCTGTTTCCTCCCGGCACTACCGGTATTTAAATATCACGGCAGGTACAAAAATAAGCAAAATCACCTACAACTGGTATTTTAGCCCTCATCATTGAATTCTTCAAACAGCAAATATATAAATAGAAAACAGTTTCAAATGTGTTCTAGAGTTATGTTAATGATTTTTGACTAATAATTGAAGTAAACAAGGGCAGACAAGTCGATACATATGAATGCATAAAATGTTGTTAAAAGTTCTATTTAGTATCAAACCCTGGACTTTGCAGACAACAACAAATGGCAAATATTTTTCTCTTTGAAATGTGGCAACTCTAGTCCCTCACCAAATGCACTCTAGATGCAGGATCCTCACCAGACTCCAGACCGCTAGCTGGGATAACTTTACCGGACCACCCTCCGCCACCCAACTTCCTGCATGCCTAGAACCGTCAGTGTCCCAAAAGTGCGTTTTAAAAAAAATTCTGGTAATGCCTCCCTTACCTCTTCTGGCACTAACCATCATGCTGGACAACTCACCAGGGAAACAGTTCAAAGAGGACTCGATACTTGCTGCCTGGATGGTGATGCTTTATGAGCACACAGGCCCAGATTTATCAAAGGATTACATTGACCTTGTGTCACACAGGGTGATGCAAGGACAAAGCAATCCTTAAATTAGATTTACCATGCCACGCAAAGCCAAGTTGCTGCCTTGTGTTATTCTGCACCGGGAAGGTGTTATATGGGTGGAGAGTGGGTGTTCCCATGCATCCACCATGCTTTTTGACACATTCCCAGATTTACCAACAGTAGTAAACCTGGGAATGCATCAAAATTGTATACCTTCCCGAAATTGTATTTCTTGTCGTTTTCTTTCCAAGTGTGCTGCGTTCTGCAGCACACTTAGAAAGAGAAAAAGGCCTCCAAGAATTGTTTTTGTGCAGGAAGGCGTCTCTTTCTGTGCAAAAGCAATCTTGCCTGCAAACCAGGCACCCTTGTACCATGGCACATGGGTGCCTGCATTGGCGCTAGGCAGAACATAGTGCACCAGCACAGTGAGAGAGCAGGAAAGTGCCATATGTTGGTAAATATGGCATATTCCCACCCTCTCCATTTGACGCAGCAAGTTATCTTGCTGCGTTGTGCTATGTCAAATAATTATAAATCTGTCCCCAAGTCTCTTACCTGCAGGTCACTCACTTTTGCAAGGCAGCACCAGCTGACTGTGATATTCAGTTTTTTATTTCTCTGTAGCATGGGCTCATCATTTGACTTGGCAGGAGCCGACCCGGGTTGGTGCAGAATGGCATCCACAACTATTCTGCCCATCCTTAGGTGGCTCTGGGGCTAAACCGGTGGTTACATAGGGTGCCTACCAGTGCTCCTGGGTGAATGAGTAGATTGCTGATTCTACATTCTGATGGATGGCCTTCACTTGCGGCCAACAAAGCATTGTTTTCCGATGTTTGATGCAGAGGGAGTTGAGGTAGTCACCCACCTCCTGCCCTTGAAAAGCGGGTTCATTGTCTGTCAGGATCTCTCGCAGCAGGCCATGTGTGGCTCAATTATTTTCCCCAGCTTAGGAATCAACTCTCTGACAGAAGTGGTAGGCACAATCTCAACTTCAGGGTACTTCAAGTAGTTATCTATCACTAGCAGCATGTACCAGCCATCTGGAAAACTACAAAAATCCACGCTGATCCTGACACACAATGACTTCAATATTTCTACTGTTATGATGGGCACTGGTGGATCAGGACTTCCAGTAGTTTGGAACATCTGACGCATTTTCACTACCTGCTTCACTGTCTCATCCAGCTTGGGGGCCCATGCTCAGTTTTGCCTCCTGCTCATGGTTTTGACAATTCTTTAGTAACTAATGAGGCCAAGATGGACTACACATATCATCATATGCCATGGGATAATTAGTCTGTGTCGCCTCAACAGAAAGCCTTCTTCTGAGGCTGCTAGCTCATGGTGGATATTGTACAGAGATGATAATGTCTGTTGGGGCTCTCAGGTTTTTGGGAGGTATGCGTTTACAGTACACTCCAGACATAGTCCAGTCATCTGCCATCTCTTGATCTGCACCGCTGATACTAACAGAGAGCAGGCTGCTCTACAATAAAATACACATGCTCTTCTGTTTCTCACCCACTTGCTTCCTCTTTCACCACTAGCTGATCATGGATACTGTGATAATTAGTCTGCGTGGTTTTGAGACAATGGCTCGTATTCCACTGAAAAGGAGTACTCCTGCAGCTGCAGGATTCATATGTCAATCTGAGGTCGAGGCTAGGAGGCTGACCTTTGGAATAGGGGAATATTTCTTGTGGTCAGTGTGAAAAATGAAGGAGTGACCATACATGTACAGATCAAAATGCAGTTTTTTCCAGATAATTGAGATGGCCTCCTTTCCGATCTGGGAACACCTTTGTTCAGTGGGCATGAGAGCACAGCTGACATTTGCTAAAGGGGCACAATCTCCTCAGGCTTGTCTTTGTGATAGTACTGCCAACAGTCACACAAGGCTGTTGCCACTGACAGCTCCAATTCTTTCAATGGGTCAAAATAGGCCAGGGTGGTCTCCACTGACGATGTATGTTTGGTATTCTGAAATGATGTTGCATACTCTTTCTGCCATTCTTAGGTGGCTGACACCTTTGAAATTTTTTGGAGTGGAGTAGTAAAAGCTGTTGGGGTTTGATGAAACTCCCACAGTGATTTACCTTGCTCACAAACCTTCGTACCTCGGTTATGGAGGATGAGGCCAGCACTGATTTTATGTCCTTTACTTTGGCAGGGTTGGGTGCCACCCTTGCACTGTAAAATGGTATCAGAAGAAGCTGAAAAGGGGTCTCAAAAATTAAACTTCTTGTGGAGGAGGGTAGGAACGCAATCCCAGATTCTCTGGAGTACCTTCTGAAGACAGGGGTGATGTTCTTTTAGTGTTGAAGTGTAGCCCAATATGTTGTTGCTTACATTAATAACCCCTGCCAACTCCAACAGCACTTCCTTTATGCTGTTCAGGAACACCTCCGCCTTGCTGGATATTCCAAAATTCAGTCTTTTGTACCAGTAGAGGCCTTGTTGAGCAGAAAAAGTGGTACTGCACTAGTACCCCAGGCCCAGTAAGATTTGGAGATACCCTGACTCGAGGTCCATCTTGGAGAGCCAGCAGGACCCTATTATCTCACTCAACAAATCGTCCATTGTTGGGATGATGTGTGTCTCTCACCTGATCGCCAGATTTGGGAAGCACATGTCTATGCAGAGTTTCATTTTCTCTTGCTGCTTTGTGGTTCATCACAATTGGCGACACCCAGCGAGTTTCTTTTCTATTGAATCAATAATATCTGCCTCTTCTGAACTCTAGAGATCCTCTTCTAGGTTGAGCTGGAGCTGAAAAACCACCCAGGAAAGGCATGGGTTACACAGATTGGTCAATGTGAAACTTCACAATTTATCTCTTCAGGCATCCAATACTTTGAAAGCATTCTTTGATGTCTCCTAACAGGCTGTCTAACTACTTGGGCTGCATACTAAATGTGAAATTAATTAGTCAAATATTTTCTGCTGTGAGGCAGCTCAGAAACATATCTCCCCCTCCTGCTGTCAGATATACCTTGGCTGAGGTGGTTGTGTTGTTTGACATAATGTCCGTGATGGGCATGCCTGACAGCGGGATGGACTTTGGATACCCGCATGCATACACTCATACTTTGGTGGGTCTGATGGCTGTCTAACAGGCCAGAGACTCATTAGTTTCTGGGGCCATAACATTGGTGGAGGCCCCTGTGTTGATGATGGCAGTTACTGGCTGCTATCTGTTGTAATTGTATATTGAAGAGCGCGAGCTCTTGACGGTTCCGATGCCGGGTTGCCACGGAGACGAGTCCGTGTTGCAGCGGCAGTTACGGGGAGCCGGCAAGAGGGAGGCGCTGATCCTTGACATTGAAATAAATTCTACATCTATCAACTACAGCTTAGCATTGCGTGTATTATTACATTTTGGCGACGAGTTGCCGGTTCTGGAAACCAGCTCAAGGCATCAGCAGATGTGAACTACGCGTGTTGTAGCTCATTGACGGCGTTGCTCTCATTTTAAAGGTAACGAAGGCTGCGTTCATTACCTGTGCAGGTTGCTGAAGATATCTCTAATTTTAGAGGGAAGTACCTAGTGAAGTATTTCTCTAGTGAAAGGATTAAAGGACCATAAAAGGAAAACTCCAGAGAGATATTAGAAGAAAGTAATAAGGAGGAGATTTGAATGTCTTGAACATTGGGGTTTCACCCATTTAATTATTTTAAGGCGATTAAAGGTGCAAACTGTACAGTGATCTAAGTAATATGGATATGCCGACAATCACAGCACCTCCTCCATTCTTGTCAATACCAGGGCGGCCAGCAATAGAATGGGAAGAATGGCTGGACATTTTTGATAATTACTTAGAAGCTTTGGATGGACAAAGATTCCGCCCTAGTAGGAAGAAAGCTATTTTATTAAATGCTTTAGGAAGAGAAGGTCAACACATTTATAAATACCTTCCAGACTTACAACTTCAGGGTGACGAAGTAGAAGTGGATGTGTACGCAGATGCCAGGAAAAAATTAGATTTAAGATTTGCTAAGGCTCAAAATGTTGTGATGAGGCGACACAAATTTTATACTGAACCTCAAAGAGATGGAGAATGGATAGATGATTTTATATCTAGGTTGAGAGAGTTAGCGGTCAAGTGACAATTTGGTCAGATGGAAGATTAAATGATTCGTGATCAATTGATCGTCCAATGTAGAAGCAGGAAGATACAAGAGAGGTTATGGGCAGCAAGAAATCCTACTTTGAAGGATGCAGTTGACTTGGCCAAAGTTGTGGAAGAATCGGAATATTGTATGAGAGCAATGGAGAAACGGGAGACAAAGGATGAGGTAGCAGCTATAAGCAAGCGACAGGACAGTTTTTCAAGCAAAGTCAGAATTGGCAACAGTAAACCTATAAGAGAAGCAAAGAGTAAAAGATGTAACAAATGTGGAAGTTTCAATCACACGTCGGAAGCAAAGTTTTGTTTTGCTATTGGGAAGGAGTGTAGGAAGTGTGGGCTCAGGGATCACTTTGCAAGAATGTGTCAGGGTTGAAGGAGAAATAAGAACGTGGCAACACTCTTGCAAGAAGAGGTGGATGATAGCCTGTGTGAGACAAATATAAGTTCCGACAGAATATTGGCTGTTGGGGCTGAAGGATGGAAAAAACAAAGACCCAAGGCACAATTTGTGATTCGAGGAAAACCAGTTGAGTTGATGGTGGATTCCGGATCCTTATATACCATTATTCCAAGAAGTTTGTTCACTTCTGAATAGCCACAAGTAAGATTATTGCCTAGAGATATAAGTCCTGGGGTATATCAAGGCGAGAAGATAGATCTTATTGGTTATATGATGGCTGATATCAAATTTGGAGGAAGAAGCACTAAAGGGAAAGTGTATGTAGCCGAATCGGGTCCACCAATCCTGGATGGATCCATCAATATGATCTTCATATCATCATCAATCCTCGAGCTAAAACACAAATATTGGTTGTAGAAGAAGTAACATTACAAGATATTCTCAGAGAGGCGAATGATGTTTTTCGAGAGGAAATGGGGCAACTGAAAGGGTATTGTCACAAAATTAACCTCAAAGACGGTGCAATTCCTGTACGACATAAAGTCAGGAGAATACCAATATTAGCTAGAGGACAGGTCAAAGACTTGATAAGAGAAATGCTGTGTTGTGGAGTCATTGAGCCTGTCGAGGCATCAAATTGGGTATCTCCAGTTGTGATGACGAGGAAGTCTGATGGAAAGCTTCGTTTTTGTGTTGATTTGAGAAGCTTGAATCAGAATGTGGTGATGGACAGTTTTCCTCTACCTAACATCAATTAACTTGTTTTGATGCTGAAAGGAGGAAAGTTTTTTTCAAAATTGGACTTAAAGCATGCGTATCATCAAGTAAAATTACATCCTGAGTCAAAAATCTTGACAACATTTATCACAATGGAGGGCACGTTTCAGTTTACCAGAATGCCTTTTGGTTTGTGTTCAGCCGCAAGTGTCTTTCAGAGAGTGATGAATGACTTACTCAAAGAAATTCCGAATGTCATATACTTTCAGGATGACATACTAATTTTTGGAGATACAGTGGAAAATCATAATTTGACTCTGAGACTGGTTCTAGATAAAATTTTAAAATCAGGCTTAACACTGAGAAAAGAGAAGTGCATATTCTTAGCCAAGGAAGTGGAATATCTGTGTCACACATTGTCGGAAGATGGGGTGAAGCCAAAGAGAGATTTATTGAGAGCCATCAAATTGGCACCATGTCCTGTGAATAAAGACCAGTTGAAATCGTTTTTGGGTTTAGTAGAGTACTACTCCAAGTTCGTGGAGAACTTTGCTTCGAAGACGGAGGAACTTAAAAAATTACTGAGAAAAGGTGTGGTTGTTGATTGGGGCACAGCACAAGAACAGTGTTTTGAATCAATCAAGAAGGAAATTTGTGAAGCTGACATTCTAGTGCCTTTTGATGGGGAAAAAGAATCGATTGTTACAGTAGACGCTAGCGCCACAGGTATTGGTGCAATCTTATCACAAAAACAAGGTTCAAAGGAAAGTACAATTGCGTTTGCATCACGTTCTTTGACACCAACAGAGCGCAACTACTCGGTAATAGAGAAGGAGGCATTAGCTGCGACTTGGAGCATGGAACATTTCAGAATGTACATTTGGGGAAAACGATTCAAGTTGCGAACCGATCACAAACCTCTGGTGAAGGTGTTGACCCCAGGTGGAGCTGAAAAAGTTTCTTCTAGACTGATAAGACTTTCTGCGAGGTCTCAGGAGTACAATTATACTGTAGAGTATATACCGGGATGGAGAAATGTACAAGCTGACTGTCTTTCACGTCTATCACAAGACTGGGAAATGTTGGATGAAGAGTATGGTAGTATTCAAGCGTGTGAGGATCTAGTTACAAGTGTCGGAGATGTAGTGCAATGGTCATCGGGAGCATTAAGTAAAGAGGAATGGTGTCAGGCTATGGCATGTGATGAGGAGATGAGGGAAGTGATCAATATGATAGTGAGTGGTAGACGTAGAGAGAGTACACTGCCAAAAAACTTATGGACGTATGGTAAGATATTAGATGAACTCTCATGTGTGGGTGAATATATTGTTTTTCGTGGTGAAAAGTTTGTTCCTCCTGTAAGTGTGAGGAGGAACATTTTTAATATTGCACATGAGGGACATTTAGGGCAAACGTTGATGAAGAGGAGACTCAGAGAAAATTTCTGGTGGCCAGGGATGGATGATGACATTGTACACTGGGTGGAGAGATGTGATGTGTGTGTACGCAGTGAAAAGAGTCTGAAAGTAGGCAAACAATCCTTGATGGGTCACATTGAGGATCCTGGTCAAGCATGGTATACCGTATGTGGAGACTTCATTGGTCCTTTAGGTGGAGTTAAACACATGTCTAGGTTTGCATTTGTTTTGATAGATGTTCATTCGAAATGGATTATAGTGAAATTTATGTCCGAGATAACCACAGCATCCACAGTAAGAGTTTTGTCTGAAATATTTAAGGAAGAAGGATGCCCGGTATGTTTGGTGACGGATAATGGTACGCAACTCACTTCTCATGAAATGAGAGAGTTTTTATTATTGATGGGTGTTAAACATTCAAGGACTGCACTATATAATCCACAAGGAAATGGAATGGTGGAAAGAGCCAACAGGATGGTTAAGGGGGGTATACAACAAGCACTGGCTAGTGGCATGGATGTAGAAGGTCTGACACAATCTAGTGTGCGTCAAGGTTTTATGTGTGGCAGGTGGGCATGTTGTGATTTTACCTAGCCTTCTCCCAGCCTCTCCTCCCTTGTGGGGGAGAGCTCCCCCTGTGTTTACAGCTTCCTCCCGCAATCTTGGGGGGCCTGGCTTGCAGGTCGTGATGAGAGGGCGTCTCCAGTCCCCCGATCCTCCTCCCTTCACAAGGGTTCCCCTGGCCGCCCTTGCAGTCTCCTGCCTGAGTGAAGATAGGGTGGGGTCTGTAATGCCACCCTTGCCTACAGACGACAATAGCTTACGTGCTCCTTTTGTTTATACAGTAATAAAGGCTCGGACACACTTTGACTGTTTGTATGTGTGCTCGATAGATGGGTCTCACCTCCACTCCCTGACCTCGCCTACCAGACACACATTTCATTAATTATAACACTTGATCTTGGGGCGTTCCATATGGGTGTGGAACACAGGGAATTGTGCATATGAGGCAGCATGGGGGTGGGGAGGCTCAGGTCCACAAACATGGTCAATCACTGCATGCTTTTATTATGAAACTATGCAGAAAATTGCCATTTTGGTCCCTTGCTCTCTTCATGCACAGTGCCAGTAACAGCACTGCACACGAGGAAGTGGTAGAGACCAGTTTCTTCCAAGTTCAGAAGTTCCTTCCAAGACTCGCTTGCAGCCAAAAGGGAAAGCCAACATATGGCACTCGGAGATGCCACACCATGGATTAAAAAAATAGAATCAGAGGTAAAATGAGTTGAGGACTAATTTATTGTACCTTTCTGTTTGGAAAAGACTGACTTAAAGTTCTAAATAACCCACAGTCTCATAACTTATATGTCTTAGGGTCAGCTATATCATTAATTCCGATAGCGAGGACCAAATAGTGATTTTTTGCGAATCGCAATTAAGTAATCACTATTGGAATGGATGAAACTCCAGAAGTTTCATATAGCGATTCGCAAGGGTTCGCAAATGACAGGTGGGAACAGTCCTACGGGATTGGCCTCCGCTCCCTTAAAGGAGCTGAGGCCAATACCGCAGCACCCCAGCACCCTCGGAATGCACACTGTCTGCAAAGCAGATAGTGCCCATTCTGACGGTGCCTGGCAGGGGAACACCTGCACTGCCCATGCTATGGGCATGGGCACTGCAGGGCCCTCCCTGTGGCCCCCAGTGCTGGCTTGCCGCCAGTCTTTCCATGGCGGGGTCCCCACCATGGAAAAAGCTGGCAGTAAGTGGGGTTGTGATCAGCATGGTGGCGCTGAGGTCTTTGAAGCCATGGCTGAGCACAACCCCGACCACTGTCAGCCCATCGGGAACAATTTTCCCACCGCTGACGGCAGTCCCCTGGGGGTCCGACCATCACCGCTAGTCTGGCAGTCCTTGGACCACCAGACTCTTAATGACCCCTTAAGTTATTGGAGATTACAGATAAACAGGAGCCCTTCTGGCACCTTAAGACACAATTAGCTGTGTAACGGGGACAATTGCGCACTCATCGAACGACAAGGTGGAGTGCTCTCTATTGGCCCTCCAACAATTATATTATGAAGGGGGGAATAGGGTAGGCACACTTTTAGCTCATAGGCTACATTAGGTTCGCTCCAGAGTACACATCTCAAGGCTCCAAACTTCAACTGGGGGTTGGGAAATAGCAGAATGGATGAAACAGCTTGATTTTTAAAATTATTTTCAAGCTCTATACAATAGTCAAGATATCTCCCATGCACATGTAACTAGATACATGCAGTGTGTGAATGGCAGCCCCTACACCCTCAGCACAAAGACCTGATGGAAGCCAAAATTTCCTTAAAAGAAATCTGGCCCCTCTTTGGCCACTGTAGAAATCTTGCTTAATCCAAAACCGGGAAGGACCCGACACACTGCTCCTCATATCGCCCCATGGCCTTATTGAACAGGAACGCAATCTCTTCACCAAGATATTGGGCACTAGACTTGAGCGATATCTACCATATCTTGCAGATCCAGATCAGGTGGGCTTTATGCGTAACAGACAGGGGGCTGACAATGTACTTCAAGTTGCACATCTAGTGAAGAAAGCGCACCGCTATCGTATCCCAGCTTACCTTCTGTTGTGTGACGCAGAGAAGGCGTTTGATCAGGTAAAAAAAGGACTTTCTTTAAGCAGTCCTGGCAAAGGTGGGTATGGGTCCCAAAATGATCTCTAAAATTAATGGCTTCCTACGTAGCCCCTGTGGCAGCCATCCGGGTTAATGGACAACACACTGACCCCATAACCATCCATAGAGGAACGAGGCAGGGATGCCCTCTATCTCCACTTCTTTTCGCCTTAGTTGTGGAACCACTGGCTATCACAGTTAGGAACCCCATTTGGCGGTCAAATACACAAGATCAACTTATTCACAGATGACATGCTTCTTACCCTCATAAGTCGGGCGACTTCCATCCCGCCATGTTGTCCAGCCTTACAGACTTTGAGGCTGTTTCAGGCTTTAAAATTAATCTGCCAAAATTAAGCATATTCAGCCTTACAGTCCCAGAGGCTGCACTACCACAGCTACAGGGGTAAGCCCCTTTCCAATAGCACTTCAGCTGGCTCTTAACAATGGGCAGACCACTTTAACCTCCTCCATCTCCCTGATAGCACGCAGTCCTCCAATTATACCTGCTATGCCCCACAATGCCTCCAAACACTGGACTAATAAGGATTGCTGGACACTTTGAGACCCATTTATAGGGCCTACTATAAAAACCTTTGACCAATGCAAAATGGACCACAAACTGCTGGACTCAGCTAAGTTGCAATACTTCTAGCTGCGACACTGGGCAGTCCACCCTTCAGTGTACCCCTCAGCCATTCGACCATACACTCCCTTTAAAAAATAAGTGCACGCATACACAGGCATGAGAAGACTCATCTCTAGCACCGACTGCACTATTCAGCACTCCACACCCAATCGGCTTCACCCCTACCAATCGCACTGGGAAATGGGTAATACAGAGGGACTAACATCTAAACATTGGGACATTCTGTGGAACAAGATCCCCAAAACGTATTGCTGTATTTCTCTACGAGAAATGACATACAAGCTCATGTTTCAGTGGTATTTAACACCAGCTCGCCTGACCACCATTTATACGTGGGCCTCAGATATCTGTTGGCGCTGTTGAGGCGTCCAGGCAATTTCCATCACATCAGGTGGTCTTACCATCTTTTGGAAGGAGGACCTCAGTTATATTACAACCACAGTGGGGTTCCCCATTTCCTGCTTCCTACCACACTGTGATCTTGGGAATATACCGCTCAAACATTAAGGCGATGCCTCAGGCTGACTGGACTCTCATCAGCTACATGCTTCATGCTGCCAGACTGTTGAGTGCACTGACATGGAAACAAACAACATCGGCCACTATCGCTCAATGGATTGTCTGGCTGTGGCACATCATGGCTATGGAATAACTTTCACACAATCTGAATGGCACTGACACTGAATCCCAACTGACCTGGCGCCCCCGACACGATACCTTAATCACATTGAATTCACTTGCTTTAACCCCCCACAACTAAGGGCATTACAGTTATTTGTTTAAGTTCTGATGCACATCTTGTCTGTGCCCACTGTGGCAACAAATGCATAAATTGTGTGTGACTACCAATACTTTAACATATGAATGTCTTGACCTGATCTTTATAGAGTTCATTTTGTGTTTACACTGTCCCTTTGACTACCCCCTGTTTGTTATTTGCCCTCCTTTCCACCTATTCCATGGAGCCTTTTTGCTAGCAGCAAACACATTCTGTATACATCGCTCGCCAAGGTCTGCCATTTATTTCATTCTCTATATATCCAGTGAGGTTTACCAATGCAGGACTTACTACGGCGTGTTGTCAGATTGTATACCGCTAGCCAATTTAATCATGATGCTCATTTTGTATTCTGTCTTTTTCAAGATATTAAGAAAGAAAACCAGATTCAAACAAAAATAAAAAAGAATGATTTAAGGACTGAGGTGGAATAGTGCTTAACTATGTTTGTGTCCTGTGTGATAGTGTTTAACACATGAGTTACAAAATGCGGCACTGCTGTTCAGCTCAGAGACTCTCCATAAATGTTGTTTCCCTTTGACAAGGAGAGGGTTATTTTGTTCTGTACTGCATTGATTTATGTTGTTTCCATTTAAGGAGAGATGATGTTTCTGTCCTGCTTTGTTTTTATTGAGAGCTTACTACCACCAATCTCTTTTTAGCTTTTCAGCGCATAGCCAGGTGTTCTGCGTAACGAGTTACAATCTTTAAATACATAAGCAATTGCTATTATTAACTTTCTTGCTTTCTGAAGTTTGTTTTAAAATGCACCAATCAGACTCTCTTTCTTTACTGTTTCAGGGTTTTCTTGGTGGTGAACACCATCCTCCCAACACTCTTTGCTTGCAACACAGCACTCATTCCCAACATTTACACCCCACTATTTTCAAATGTCACCAGCTGCCATTGCAGAAGATAATATCTTTTACAAGGATGAACCTGGTTACTGCATCTGGCCTGCATTCCATTAAAGTCAGCATCAAATTGAACCTACATCCTGGTCAAAAGTGACAATTGACTTTCATTGGCACTTTGTGCTTCTTGGCGCTCTCTCTACTTTAAACTTTAAAAATTAATATATCTAGTTCCCCTTATTGGATTTTTGTCATTTTTATGTCATGTTGTTCATTACATTTACTCTATGGTTCCAATTAGTTTTGGAATTTATATTGTTTTGCATTGCAATTTATTACTGTTTCAGTCTGGAGTAAGGTATCAATGCATTGCCCCTAAGTGAGGCCGGTATACTCTGCTTTAGCTAGCAGGGGGTTAAGCTCAGATTAATTTACTGACTTTGGGGTTTCACCCTGACAAGGATTGTAGTTATTACTTTAGGTTGGTAGTTATATCCCCACCTAATAATTAATTTTTCACACTTAGGGCCTAATTGCGAGTCTGGTGGTCACTAGACTGCCAGACTCGCAGTGATATCTGGACTGCCGCAGCTTTGAGGGTCCGACAGTCAAATTAAGAGTTTGGAAGTTGGACCGCCGAAAGACCGCCGTTTTACATGTACATTTCTAGTATATCTTACCTGATGTACCCATTGCTCGGAAATTAAATGACACTAGTCATACTCTTCCTCCCCCCAAATCTCAGGTTAAAACTCTAGGTGTGATGCTTGACCCCAGGCTTACTATGGACTCTCAAGCCAGTAAAGTTTCTTCTACCTGCTTTGGTCTTATGCGCATGTTCAGAAAGATTATCTCTCTTCTTCCTCCTACAGCCAGAAGAATTCTCATCCAAGCCTTAATTCTTTCCCGTCTGGATTACGGAAACTCTCTGTTCCTTAGCTCCCCTTTTTATGTTATAAAGAAGCTGCAAAGAGTGCAAAATGCAGCTGCCAGGCTTCTTACTCACGCCTCAAAATATTCATCCGCCAAATTGGCTATCTCCACCCTCCACTGGCTCCCCATAAAAGAACGGATCCATTTTAAATCTCTCTGCATTGTCCATAGGGCCCTACATGGTAAAGGTCCCATCTCTCTAAGGAAACGGATCTCCCTGCATACTCCTTCTAGGAACCTACGTTCCTCCTCTCTTAGGTATGCACACATTTCTCGATCTAAGAGAGCCTGGGGCGACAATTCTTTTTCCAGTAAGGCCTCCCACCTTTGGAATACCCTTCCTTTGGAGCTCCGTTATGAATCCTCCGAGTATCTCTTTAGGAAAAAGCTCAAAACTTTTTTATTCTGTAATTGGCATTGATCCCCCCTCCTATTTGTGCGTTGCTGCTTTTAGCGCTGGGATGCCTTTGGGTCGCCATGCGCTTTACAAATCTTATAAACTAAACTAAACTAAACTAGTGGACTGCAGCACCTACTGTGCCATCTACTACAGTTGCAGTGCAATTATGGCTTTAGGCCTACCAGTGTAGCCTGACTGTAGCAGTGTAAACATTGTAATTGGACCTGTCAAAATACACCCTTTTGACAGGTCAAAACGTCCCTTATAAATATTAATAAGACACCTTTATCTAGGCATTTTAGTCCACAAGGCTGGGTGCATGGTTTTGAAAAGTAGGACATGTAGCAATTTTATGTTTGCTTGTCCTTACAGTGACTAACAACCACCAGCTGCTTTCATTGTGTCATGACTAGCTGTCATATGTAGAAGACCATAGTACAGATTAAAATCCCAAAACTGTATTTTGGGAATGGGACTACCTGCAATAATAATTAAACAACTATTTTTAATAGTTATTAAAAATCCAGTTCAATGGTGATGTAAGATTTTGAAATAAATATTAAGGAAACTTAACTTTAAGAAAGTTACCTTTTCCCTGCCCTGGAGGATAATTTGCATTTTCTAATAAATTGCTGCCAGCCAGGAATTATCATTTAAATAGGTGTGAAAAAAGGTTTGAAATGCCTCACAGGACCAAACAATGGGCTGGGCTGAATGGGCAGAGCTGGCTCATGTGAACCTCCCAGAAAGTGAAGAGTGGAGGATGTGAATATCCTTTTTGACATTGCAGTGTCAAATCCTGTTTGACAAGTCTGCTGGGTTTACATATAACACTTTGGGGCTCACTTGAAAGGAAGGGGAACATGATATCAAAACAGTTGTTGTATATCCACTATCTGGTTTCTGGGAAACCTTACTTTTGTTCTACCAGACTTTGTCTTTGGGATTTATATATTTTACATACACCACTTGGGGCACACTTGAAAGAAATGGAAAATGGATGCCAAAACAATTTTTGTATACATTGCCTGGTTGCTAGAACACCCTACTTTTGTTCTTCAGACTTTTGTCTCTGGATTTATTGTGCGTATAGTGGCTGTCCCAAACTGGATTTTAGTGTAAGAAGTGGGAGGCACCTAGAATTACCATTGCACACTCTTCACACACACACACACACACACACACACACACACACACACACACACACACACACACACACACACACACACACACACACACACACACACACACACACACACACACACACACACACACACACACACACACACACACACACACACACACACACACACACACACACACACACACACACACACACACACACACACACACACACACACACACACACACACACACACACACACACACACACACACACACACACACACACACACACACACACACACACACACACACGAGCCCAAGTTAGTGTGGCTGAAGACCATTGCTATCTTGGAAATGCCCAAAGTGGGTTAGGTTGGCCTGAGGAATTTGAGAAATGTCAATAGTCATTCCCACTCAGTATCTCATGTCAGGCCTAAATACTGCATCTTCAAGTATCCATTTTAGAACACTCCCAACCTGAAGAACAGAGAGGAGTGGGCCTGCTATCTGTTGACTGATAAGAGCCTTGAAGATCTGACCCTACTTCCTCTTATACTCCAAGGGTTTTAAGGCTGACCTCCTATAGGGGCCCAACAAGCTACAAGAGGGCTTTTTTTCCATCTGCCCAGCTGTCCAGTGGCAATTGGACCAAGACTGTACACTTTCCTTGGCCTCTGCCTGACTCACTGTGAATCTGTAAGTGCCTCCCTCGATGTCCTCATGGAGATTAGAACTGTATTCCTGTGACAGATTGGGATGTAAATGACAAAGTCAGAAGGTAAAATATTTGACCGGCATTAACCTGGTTGATGTATTCAACGTGAGTTCCACCATGGCCAGCCTCAAATTGTGCCTAGGTCCCAGGCTACTGCAGCCATTGACTATCATTGGGGCAGTGCTCTACTTGATGCTATTCCTACGTAAAACATTTAAAAGATCATATCTTCGAGTCCCCTTGTTGGATTTTTGTCATTTTGATGTCAGTTTGATTCTTAGATTTTACTCTGTCCAATTTGCTTTGGGATGTTTACTGTTTTGTACTTTGACTTTGTTTTACAGTTTTGGCACTTTATAAGTACTTTCAACATGGCTGTAAGTTAAGACTGTCTGCTCTGTGCCATAACAACCAGGGGGTTTAGATCAGATCAACTTAGTGTCTATGAGGGTTCACCCTGATATGGGTTGTGATTATTCCTGGAGATGGGTAGTCACACACCTCAAATAATAATCCCATTTCTTATAGTACTTTGAAAAATAAGGATTTCCCAGATTTGTAGTGAGACTTGGCACAAGTTGCCCAATGACCTTCTTTTGACCATCAAGTTAGTTTGAGCTACCCACAACCAAAGAACAAAGTTAGATCTGTACGAAATGTTAGTGGGTTGATCTGTGGTTCTTAATGCTACTGTTCCAGTGTCTCTAGTCTTTCTCAATTTGCACCTGAATAATGGTGTGACTTTAGAATACTACAAACTACTGCTTTGCTTTCGCAACATTTTTCATTCTCAAGTACAGGCTAACTGCCCCCTAACACTCTTGAAGCCTCATAGGACCTGCATCAAAGATAGGATTCATGTCAAGTTCCACTCAAGAAAGTCTGTGATCCAGTCCTGGTGGCAAGGACTCTACCAGATCAAGTTTATCATGAACTCTGCTGGGAAGAGCTGAAAGCTGCCTGTCTGGATTCATGCATCACACTTGAAGCAGACCACCAAAACAAGAGATGCCACACCTAAAATTCCAACCACTCGTGCACCTGCAACCTGAAGAGTTCCTGCTTCTGCTAGTGCACTGGCATCAGAATGCAGCTCCACCACCTTTCCTCAGCTCAGGCCTGCTACCCTAGTAGTGAGAAGTCTCTGAGATCCCTGATTGGATCTGGCCTGCTTCGGTGCAAGCCTGTTTGGAAATATCATCACCTGGCTGTGCTTGGAAGGGATGGGGGGCAGGCATGCAGAAATCAACTGAACCAAGCCTGCTGCCCACCTCTGAAACAAACTCAGAAAGCAGGTTCCTGCAATTTTAGGACATGTACAAGCAGGATATAAACCTTACTTTATGCTGGCTATGTGCCACTCCCCCATGGACTCAAACTGGGGAATCAAGTTTGACTAAGAACAGTGCACCAAAGTTCATCCTCATGTGCATTTTATTTCTGAATGTGATAATGTTACCTCCTCCTTCAGTTTTCAAGCCATGAACTGGATTTGCCCAAGCATTTAGACACCCGCAGTTCACCTTGCCTCTACTGCCTATGGCTAGGCTCATTAACTTTTAAGTGCCAGTATCTTTATAGGGTGTTTGGACAAAATATTGCATTTTTTTATATTAGAATACAAAATATTGTGATACAGTAATATTGTGATGCAGAAATATTGTTGTGAAGAATATTGTTTTTTTCAGGTAAGTAATAGTGTTAACAAAAATATTGTTGTCAATATTGTTTTCAATAATATAGTTGTAAAGTATATAGGGGGTCATTACAAGTTTGGCGGGCGGCGGTGCGGCCGCCAATGCAGCCGCACTCCAGCGGACCCCATTACAACATCCCCGCTGGGCCGGCGGGCGCAAACCTAGTTTGCGCCCGCCGGCCCAGCAGGGATGCGGCCGCAACATAGGAGCCGGCTCCTAATGGAGCCGGCGGTGTTGCGGCCGTGCGACGGGTGCAGTAGCGCCTGTCGCTCTTTTCACTGTCTGCTATGCAGACAGTGAAAAGCTGCACGGGGCCCTGTTAGGGGGCCCCTGCACTGCCCATGCCAGTGTCTGAGTGGGTCTATGAGTAGGTGCCTGAGTGTCTGACTGGGCTGTGAGTGAGTGCATGAGGGTCTGTGAGTCGGTGCGTTAGTGTCTGAGTGGGTCTGTGAGTGGGTTCGTAAGTGTCAGAGTGGGTCTGTGAGTAGGAGAAAGAGATTGAAAGAGAGAAAGAGAGTGAGAAGGAGAGAGATAGAGTGTTTTTTTAGGCTTTGATGTATGATATGCGTAGAATGAGATATTTCTGCACAATTTGAAAAGAAAATTGTATTTGTCATTTAAAAACAGTAAGGTCACCTTTCAGTATGAGCCTTAAACATTTACAATTGAAAAAATATTAAAGGAGGGAAATGACTCTGGATACACCTGGATTTGAACCCTCAATGCTCAGTGTGAAGGTCTGTGACCTTCAGCATTACTCTATGTGCTTTTGTTTGTCTAGTTTTTTCAGATGACAGATGAAAACTCCGTTGTCAGAAAGCTGTGTATTTGCTGTGAATAGCATGCATCCAAACATTTCACTGGATGATGCTTCAAAGAAATGGTACCTAAAATTTCACAGAAATTTAATAAAACGTTTATTTCCTATTTGCATTTTTATGTAAATATTTTATTTTGAAAGCAAAAATCATCACTCTTGCTTTCAAGTTTCTACAAATATTTGCATTTAATCAGAGAGTATTCTGGGAGCATTAGCTCTAGTGCTGGGCCCCCACAGAGCAAAAAAGCTTTTTTTGCCGAGTGAAGTGTCACAGAGTGCAGTGTTGCAGAGTGGAGCGTTGTAGAGTCAAGTGTCACAGAGAGAGGAGTAGAGTGGGTGGCAAAGAATGAAGTACTGTGTTTTAGAGTAGAGAGTAGAGAGATGTAGAGTGTAGCAAAGTGGAGTACAGTCTCATAGAATGGAGTGCAGTGGAGTGTGATAGAGTGGAGTAATGGAGTAGAGTGGCATACTATGCCATAGGTTAGAGTGGAGTTAACTGGCATAGAGTGGCATAGAAGGAGTTGCATTGAGTGTCCTACAGTGGAGTACTGTGTCATAGAGTAGCATAGAATGGAGAAGAGTGCTACAGAGTGGCATAGAGTGAAGCAGAGTGTTGGAGACTGGAGTAGAGTGGAGTGGCATAGAGTGTCAAGCCGTAGAGTGGAGTGCCATAGAGTTCTGTGGTGTGTCATAGAGTAGAGTGGAATGGAGTGTCGTAGAGTGGAGTGGCGCATCAGAGCAGAGAGGCATGTCATAGAGTGGAGTGGAGTGGTGTGTGGTAGAGTTTTCCTTGCTATATATAATTTTTGTAATGACATCAGGTTACTCATAAGAAACTTTTGCGAGAGTTTCACTGTACTCCGTAAACTGTTTTAAAAATACAAAAATGAATAAACTACTTTTAACTACCTTCACAGAGTTTATAAACTACCTAATTTCTGCATCAACATTAAAGCAAGAATAATAACCTGTATTTCACAAAAAACGTGCAACAAAACAATGTGTGGTGTAACATTATGGCTTACTTTAAATTTTGCAAGGGCTTCCATTAACCAATTGTCACGAATTCAAATGTGATTCCCAGAATTCCATCATCAAATAGTTTCAGAATATCAAGTATCAAAATGTGCACATTGTGGAGATATCGGAGACCTTATTTAAAACTCTTTTTCAATAAGTTGTTGAAGATCCTTCAAGCTCATCACTATGAAGAAACTCAAAATGGTCGATGCCCCTTCGCAGAGACACACTCTGGTGTATAGTTTTCCAGCTTTGGAGCATGAGCAACTTCAAAGTCTCCAATGTGCATGCACGAAGTTTGCGCTGCGCACTTAAAATATTTTCTGTGCAAGCGAGCAGTGTCTTTTTATCACACATACGCAGGGGAGCATTTTTTCGACTAAATTTCCAAGTTTAAGGAACTCCTCATTTTGTGTGCGTACACCTAGGTATTACTCATTTTTCTGGTTTTATTTGGGAAGATCAAATTGAAGCATTTCCTCCTTCTGAGAAAGAGACTTTCCTAATGGAATCATTTTGGAGAACTGACAGTAAGCATTCAAGTTATTTATTTACTAAGAAGAAACAAGTTAAAGTAGGTGAAAGAGAACTATCATATTAGGATATTTCATTGACTGTGAATGTGTACATAACTGGAGTTCACAACTCACCTTGGACTTTCAAGCACTAGTAAGAGTTTCATCGAGCTATTATAGAGAGGAGCTAAACCTCAGAAGATTTTATGTACCAAAGAGTATATGTAAAACTCAGTTTCACAAATAAATAATAATTGTGTATATTATTACTGCATTAATTCATATGAGAAATGTGTAAAGTGTTTAACTCCTAGTTATTGTGAGCAGTGTTCCCATAAGTTTCATTCCTAGCAAACAACACTGAAGGAGGGAGTGAGGATATAGAACATCGTGGGTTGGTGACACTGTCTTCTGAGACAATCTTTATCCACTTCCCCCCTGCTAGGACACTTTGCCAGATTTAATTTAATATTGGCAATTGTAGTAGAGGGGTATTAGGACATTGTTTGTGATCCTTTGGACTTCTTAGGCACCAGGTTAGTTCTAAGACCAGGCCTATTATGTTTCTCTTCGGCAGGTACGAAAGCAGACTGCCAAAATACCACGGTATACCATGCCTCAATATATCACTCAGGGCCTCATTCAGACTTTGGCAGTCAGACAAGCAGACCGCCAAAGCTGCGGGGAAAAGGCTGCCGTCATGCCGGGTTACCCCCCCCCAGTCATATTGCAATGTTTCTACCGGGCTGACTGGCGGAAACATCGTATATTGATGTTTCCGCTGGTCAACCTGTCAGAAACAGTACCACGGCATTGGCCTCAGCTCTCTCAAGTGACCGGAGGCCAATGCTGTTGCACAACTGCAGCCTCGGAGTGCACACTGTCTGAGGAGGAGACAGTGCACATTCAGAGGGTGCTAGGCATAGGCAGTGCATGGGCCCCCCTGTGGCTCCCATTCACTCAGTTTCCACCAGCCTTTTCAAGGCGGGGACCCCACCATGAAAAGGCTGGCGGAAACAGGACTCGTGATCAGCATGGCCGTGCTGAACTCAGCACCACCGTTGCTGACCAAGATTCTGGGCACTACCACCCTGTCGGGATCTAAGTTCCTGGTGGCTGCGGCAGTCCTACCGCCAGGAGTGCGGCTGTCTGACCGCCACCACAGGTTTGGCAGCCCTCAGACCGCCAAACTCATAATTAGGCCCTCAGTTTTGTCCCTTTTTACTTAAATCTATGGAACCAATTTAGATCTACTAACAACAAGAGCGCTTACCAGAACATAATCCCTGCAAAATGTCATGAAAATCAGTTCAGCCATTTTGCCACTACATCTGTTTAAAAAGTCTGTTGAAAATGGATTTTAGAAAACCATGTTTTGCCCCCCCCTATTTTTTTTGCACCCACTTAAATAATCACCACAAAACTTTGCATCATCAGCCAATGTAGAGAAAGGAATAGGCCTGGTAAGCTTTATGGAGATTCATCAAACGGTGATAAAGTTATTACCAATCAAAAATTAAAGGAATTCCTATCTCTCCGAATCCTAACTGTAACTATATAGTGGCTACTGCCAATATAACATGTATATATTCACCAATAAAGTTTCAAAACTGAGTGGAGAAGACACAATATTTAACCATAAACTGTATCATTGACGGCAACATTTATTGTAGAATGATAGGTCATTATCCTTTTTATATGATAATTACAAGTTTTAGACATCACATATTTGACAATATCTTAAACGTTTTCCAAAACTGTGGTCTTTACTATATGTAGATCACTATGACATCCGCGGGAAAAAATACATTTTTGTTATAGACTTTCAGTCTTCTCAGAGTATCCCAGTGGACAGCCTGCTCCATTTTATCGTGCACTTCACCACAAAATATACAATGAAGCAACATAGACTCGTAATCTCATACTTATACTTATTCCCTGTGTTACTTTACGCAGATAACGCAGTGCTTTTGGCTCACACAGTAAGAGCACTTCGCAGTCTGGTGGAGTCTTTTGTGACTTTTATGAGCAAATTGGATTTAACCACAAATTTTGGGAAGTCTAATATTTTGGCATACGGCCCAAGCAAAAGCAATATCGTCAGTCTACAGACTGGCAGTCATTTGTTGAATAGAGTTAATACTTTGCCCTACCTGGGTGAACCTTCGACTCTTCTGGTTCCTGGCAGTCACAGATAAGAAACTACAGTCTCAAGCTAATAAAATTAGCAGGAGCAATATGTAACCTCCTGCAGCCTGTGGGAGGACCACACCTTTCCCCTCTGCTCACTATTTAAAAGTCACAATGTGTTCCTGCAGATCGTTATGGAGCCTAGGTATCGGGGTACTCCAGCATTCTCCCACTTCAGGTGGAAGAATACCGCATATGTAGGTGACTTCTTTGTCTCCCCCTCTCCCACTCACACAGCACCAGCTCACACTATGTTACCCATTCAGAATTAAGATTACAGTATCGAAGTGTAGAAGTGAAGCTGGCTCCTTTGTTGTTATGGGTGATGATCTGGACCAATAAGGAGGGAAGACTGAACAGGGACATCATAAGGGACAGTCTCACACTCGAGAGCCCCTGAAGATCCCCTGGATAGGCTAAGTAAGAGCTAGGATTGGCCAGTATGTTTGATTTACCCTCATCTTTAACAAAGGCTTACAGGCAGCTTGTTAAGCTTAAGTTTTGCAAATTTAGTCAAACCTAGAGTGTACGTATGGAATCTATCAAAAGTTCCTTTAAAGACTATATTTTATTGACTAGGCAAATCTACGCTTTATTTAAATTTAGTCCTGATTTAATAGCAAATGTCACTTTTGCTGCGCTTTAGAGCAGGAACAGTGTGGCATCTCCTCTGTTTCTCGGACGGCCAGAGTGCTTTTTGCTTTCCCACAAGGGTTTGCCCAAGTGACGAGTCCTCTTACAAAGGTTGTTGCAATATATCTTTTTTGTAGATATTTTAAATAGATTTTTATTTACTTATACTCTTTATAACCAATCTTAAAGTGCCTACCGCTTAAAAGGCAGCTTTTGGGCAGCCCTGTATGTCATGTTATGGGGTGAGTTCCTATTTGATAGCAGCAGTGAGGTCATGCAAGTCTAGTGAACGGTAGCCTCTTAGGCACCAAAATAGAAAGAGGACAGCACATAGAGTGGAACTCGCTGTCCTCGCTCTCATCACTCCCACTCCACTTCGGTTAAAGCGAGGCGGCAGGAGCCCCCGGTGGGGAGGAAAACCACTCCCCAATAAACAAACGTGCCTTTCCGAGTCGCGGGCGCATAAACACGGTGCATATGCAAAGTCATAAATCACAATACTTTTATAATAATGAATAAAGACATAGGGGGTCATTACGACCCTGGCGGTCTGAGACAGCCAGGGCTAAAGTGGCGTCCGTACCGCCAACAGGCTGGCGGTACGGAGACCCGTATTTCGACCGCAGCGGTAGCACCGCGGTCGCACCACCTGGGCCGGCGGTTTCCCGCCGTTTTAGCCCCGGCGGTGATAATCCACCAGGGCAGCGCTGCAAGCAGCGCTGCCCTGGGGATTATGACTTCCCTACCGCCAGCCTGTTCCTGGCGGTCTGCACCGCCAGGAAGAGGCTGGCGGTAAGGGGAGTCCTGGGGCCCCTGGGGGCCCCTGCACTGCCCATGCCACTGGCATGGGCAGTGCAGGGGCCCCCTAACAGGGCCCCGTGCAGCTTTTCACTGTCTGCATAGCAGACAGTGAAAAGCGCAACGGGTGCAACTACACCCGTCGCACGGCCGCAACACCGCCGGCTCTATTAGGAGCCAGCTCCTATGTTGCAGCCGCATCCCCGCTGGGCCTGCGGGCGTAAACTAGGTTTGCGCCCGCCGGCCCAGTGGGGATGTTGTAATGGGCACCGCGGGAGTGCGGCCGCATTGGCGGTTACAGCACCCCCATAGACACATAACTGGCTGTGGAGCAGCAAAGAAAGAGGGGTGTTATGTCTCAGGAGGTTTATATAGGGCTAGGCGCAATGGTTGGCCATGTGATACATATGTGTTAGCAGAAGTGTTATTGCTAAACTTCATTTGATTGGCTGCTGAAAATATTAAAGCATGAAAAGAGAAGCATAATTGGAGCTTCCGATCCTGACATAGATTTGTGAATTGACCGGCTTTTCTGTCACACTCTTTGGCTAGCACGAGCTGTTTGGAGGTTCCATTTAGCAGCGCCATCTTGAATATATTAACTTAATTTCAAAACACTCTTCAGCTTAAAGCAAATGCTATCTGTAGCAGATTGTATCAAAAGAATTGCTTAACAAAAATGTCAATAATTACAGAGCATTGTTACTTAGCCCGACATGAAAAACTGTCAATTATGCTCAACTGCATTGGTCATTCCAGCAGCGCCGCCTTAGATGTATTTAACCTTATTTCAAAAGAAGCCCTGCCTTCACATCGTGCTAGGTATGTCTCCATTGTGTCCCCCCATAGTGTGGCTTAATCACTGTTAACATAGTCCATGCTAAGTCACCTGCCTTGTGTTATCATCATAGTATTTGACCAGGGGTGCCCGACGCCTGGCACCTCATCCTTGACCTATGTTGTATGATTCTTTTCCTGACCTCATGTGTGGTGCGACCCATGTAGGCCAAATTACAAGGACAAGTTATTGCATAAATCACGTATTTTGTAATAGAATCATAAAGGACATTTGACAGATTATTTGCCCATTTGTTGTGATCTCTTTGGTGTTGTTTGTGAATCTGCATATGCTGCAGTTACTTTATTTAAAATGACCCTGCATGGGTGGTAGTGATAGCATGGAGCTTATGTCTTGATTTGGTTGGTCTGGCTGCATGTACAATGAATTCCTTAATACATGTACAATTAATTCCTTAATACATTTACAATGAACTCCTTAATAAATTTGCCTCTTATGAGAATAAGGGTGATGGCAACTGTATATTATGAAGTAATTTCTAGTTGTTCTTGATAATTTTCTTAATTTTGTTGGCTTGAGGACTGATTGTAAGTATACACGTGAGGGTCATGTTGTTGTCTTTACTTTTAGGACTTAGGAGGGTTTTATGAGGTGTGTACCAAGCTCGTTTAACAGCAGGTTTTAACAATTTCTTCAGGAATACTCATTCCATTAACTTAGTACTTAGAATATTTGCATTTTTGAATTCATGTTCCTTTTGTATAGTTTATCTTTATTTGTAAAAATTGTCCATAAGGCAAATTTTCTTTGGGTGAACGAGAGTGTGCACTCAAGAAACGTAACAGAGCATTTTTATCAGGGGGTTTTGGGTATGGCTTTCCACTATTGTGTTGTATCCAAAGGTCAAAAAATTGAGCATGTGTCTATCTTAATGCATTATAAGTAATAAATAATTAGACCGTCTATTGAGCCCTTCAAGGATTAGAATGAAAAAACTCCCCCTGCCCCGCCAACAGCTGAAAAACCTTTATAGTAAAAACATAATAAACTCCATTTATTATGTTTTTACTATAAAAAAAGACAGCTCCACGGCAGTGACGGGACAGAGGGGGAGTGCACAGCACTCCCACTCAGTGCACATGTATGTTTAGCCAGCGGTCTCAGGCTGGCAAAACATACATGTGCACTAGGCTCTCTCCAACCTCGCACTGCATTGCTGGGTTGGAGAGACCAGGCAGAGGCTCCCACTCTGCCTTGGAGTGCCCTGACTGGGCGCTCCGTCCAATCCTACTGTTGCTTTCATTCTGCCAGCAGCATGAAAGCTGTGGTATGATTGGATGCAGGGCAGGCTGGGAGCCTGTGCCTGTAACGATGGAGCAGAGCAGATGGAGCGGTGCTGCGCAGCAAAAAGGTACGTTTTATTATATATTGTTTTTCGGATCCCTCCCTCAACCATGAGCCACCCCACCCCTTTTTTCTCTGGCGAGCCACACCTGCAGGTCATAGAATCTCATATAAACGTCTGATTTTGGATAAAAGGTTTTAGAAAAATATTCAATGTGTTGTAATGCAGCTTAATTCTGTTGGTGCTGTAACAGGAGATCCAGTCTAAGATGGTTCTTTTGTTGCCACGTTTCGTTAGCCTCAGAAGGAGAGGTTAGTTGTGGACTGTTTCAAAGCAAAGGGGTCCAGTAATATAATTGACAGATGTTCTTTATAGTTGACCAATGTTCTTTAAAATAGAAAATGTGGCCATTTTAAAAAGAAGAAAAGCCTTTTCTGGCAAAACCAACCAACCACCCTTTTAAAAGGTTGGATGTGTCTATTACAGCTGCTCAGTCGGTGTCACTGAGACTGAGGCCTCGGTTGTGAGGGCACCTTGGCCTTCACATCGTGATTGTTGGACACTTGCTAGCTGCACAGCATTAATGAGCCTGTAGTATTATCTTGCTTCATTAAAGTAATACCCTTCCAGCTTTGCCCGATTTCTGCACCTCGTTCTGGCACAATTGGTGCATGCTAATAGGCTGCCGATCCATAGCGCCTCAAGGAAGAAGGGTGAATTCGGTCTAAAATTACAGCTGCATCATGTGTTACTGCTGCATGAAACGTGTACACACTGGGCTAAGGAGGGCTAAAGGTTTGGGGCGTCATAACTCGCGTACTTAAGACCTTTCGTAGCTCGTTAGTGAATGGAGGTGCTTTAGACAGTCCTTTTTATGCCATTGGTCCATGTGGGGAAACAAAGGCTAGGAATGTGCGCTGCACCTGCTTGAAATGTATGGCCAGTTCAAGTATACACTTAGACGTAGACAAAGACACACACTTGTGACAGTGCTAGCATACATGACCATTATATTACTGTCCTTGTACTCACATCCAGCGACGTATAATATTCTAATATAGCGCTGTGCACGGTAGCTCCAGTCAGACATATTACCAGAAAGGAGGGCTGCACTCACAGAGCTGTTGTGGATCATGCCTCACTCGGGGAGAGACTTTCTTGATAAATCAAAATACGGAAAGCTAGCAATCCCAAACTAGAGAACGTATCTGCAGGTGATGTGAGATGCTAAATGGAGCCAGAGGTGGGCAATTGTGGACGGGGCAGGGCATTAATGAGAAGTGGACAATGTAGTGTGAAGTGAAAAGAGAATCCCAATTCTTTGCAGCGGTGCTGCTATTGCCAGAGTGTGACTCCATCACATCGGTAAAGTGGTAAAGTTGAATACCTGTTCTGTCTTCCCGCACAACAAACAAAATGCCCTCTAGCCATACACGGTTGGTTCCTAATGGCCCTCATCTTTCCCTTTCCTATAACTAAAAAATTTTTGAAAAGTAAACAGACTTCTGTAGGTATTAAATCTTGTTTGGTGGCCATTTCCTTCCAAAAGCGAACAGTCACTCAACATTTATTTTCCTATTAAGTGTTAAGGAACTGCAAGAGAATTTACCCATGTCAGAGCCATCAACTATACCATTATTGTGTGCTGCCATATGAATGACTCTTAGGGGCTTATTTACAAGCCCCGCGTGCCGCTGGGTTGTCACTTTTTGTGACGCACCAGTGGTGCATAGTGCAGGCCCATATCCACAAGGCCACACAAAGCCACTTTGTGTAGTTTTTCATGGCCTTGTAGATATGTTGTAAGGCAACACAGCACAATTCGCTGCATTGCCTTACACTATGTCAGGGAGGCATTGTATGAGCATTGAGGTGGGTTTTCCCACCTAACACCCATGGGTTTTCATGCATTGCCCAGATTTACAATTATCTGTAAACCTGGGAATGTGTCAAAATCTAACATCCCCTCAGGGGAGGCGCAACAAGGAGAAATATTTTATTTCTCGTTTTTTCCTCTTTCTATGTGTGCCTCAGTCTGTAGCACACATAGGAAGAGGAAAAAGCCTCCATGGATTGTTTTGCGATACAGGCATCCTTGTACCATGGTGCAAGGGTGCCTGCATTGGCACTTGGCAGCCCATTGTGCACCAGTGCAGGGAGATGAGGACAGAAATGCTATATATCTTGTAGATACAGCACATTTCTTCCCTTTCCCTGTTGTGCAGGGCAGAGCAGCGAGGTCACTTGCTGCACTACCCTGCCCCATGGGGCTTGTGAATAAGCCCCTTAAAGCCTTGTAAGGCTGGGACAGACACTGGTCAGTCAGGACACTGTCAAGTTTACAGGCTTTGTTATTCTTATGAACAGGGTTCAAATTACAAAAAGGTTTCAAATGTATTTTTTATTTTTTTAGCCATCAACCAGAAATAAACATAATGCATATTGCATACACTTAAATGTATGTTTTTCTTTTGGCTTTAACTTTTAACAAATCTGTGCTGAATTTCGAACAATGGCCCATACTTGGTAGGTCCAGAGTTCTGCCAGTCTGGAGCAGGTTCCTCAAATGGACAAAAGTGCTGTTAGCCATCCAGAAAATGTTTTTTGTATGGGCTAACCAACCCAAACCTATCTACAGATTGTATGAAATTGGATTATTATTTGGGGTGGGCAACTGCCAGTTCAAGCAATATTCACAACCCTCGTCAGGGTGAACCCTAAAAGTCACTAAATTAACCTCTGCTCAACACAAAAATCCAATACTGGGACCCGGAGATTTGAATTTTTAACGTTTTAAGTAGAAATAGCACCAGAAATCTCACAGTGCCACTGATAATCAATAGACATGGTGGACCGAGACCTACGTGCGATTTGAGGCCAACCATGATGGAGCACCAGTCGGATACACCAACCAGGTCTGTCCTGGTGAACGATTGTACCTTCTGACTCAGAGGCCGATTTATATGTTTGCGGTAAAGATACTCCGTTGCAACAGTGGCAGTGTATCCTTACCCGTCTGATTTAGATCTCCGTCACTGCCATAGCCAAACCTCTCTGACGGCCTGATGAAGTAAGGGTCATTGGGGAAATGACAATATGTCCCCCACCCAATTAAGATGGACATATAGCCATTTTTTTATTGTTTGTCACTGCCAGGCAAATTCTGGTGGTGAGGGACAGTAAAATTCTAGTAATGGCCCCCTCGGCATGGAAGATGACTCCCAATGGTGGAGGAAGCACTACATTTTATATTTTCAAAAACAAAATCCTGTAAGTAAAAAACAGAAAACGGCTTGGTGCAGGGCGGCTCCATGCTGATGCAGCCTTGCACCAAACACCGAAATGCATTGGCAGCAACTGCTATCATGGCGGTTCCTGACTATATATTATAAATGACCACCTGCTTTGCTGTCATATAAAGATGTGGTGGTTAGTGCCTCCGCCAGAGGGATGGAGTAATTTACTCTGTACCCTGGTGGAACAACTGGCCATCCACCAACTTAGAAATGAGGCCATAAGTCCTTTATGTCCCAACCAAAAACATGAGTACACTTCTAAAGCCTCTCATAACCTCAGGGGTGGCACTTAGAGACTCACCATCGAGTGTCCACAGAGGCCTACAACAGGCTCTAGTCAGGGTTCACTTGCCACTGGGCAGATGGGTACTCACAAGAAAATATCTCTTGCAGCTCACTTTCTTCCTGTAGCCACACAGGAGGCTAGCCAACTGATCCTTGGAGTTTACCTCTTTGTCCTGGGTACAAGAGGGAGCAGGTCAAGTCTGTCAGCTCTCCTCTCAGGTCACAGACAGACAGCAGATCCAGTCTGATCTCTCACTGGTCCAGAAAATGTTCTGAAGTGGTTGCCTGGAGATGCCACATTGGTGACTGGGATGAGCTGTGGGGTTGACCCCTGGTCCCTTCCTAACCCACGGGCCCTGACCTACCTGTTGTTGCAGTAGTTCTTGTTTGTCTTTCCACAAAGAGGCCCAAAATGCAATGCGTCAGAGCATTTTCAATACGGTGAAATTCTTCAGTCCCACTCAACTTGGGCTCTGAAGGCTGGAGGTGTGTATGGGGTGTACACTGTGATAATTCCTGTGTCCTCCCACATCTAACACTAAATCCAGGTTGAGGCATGCACCGTAACCAACACAAACCTAGAAGCAGACATCTGGTAGGACAAAAGCAGGGTCCTTATGCAACAAGATCCATACAAATTGTCTTAGCATCCTTTTCTCTCCTCTCCTTTTCATGTGTGCCTCCAGTGTTACATGTAGCTCAATGAACCCGTCAAGTAGGATTGGACTCTGTAGTGTCAAAATAAATGCCCCCAGACCTCACCCTGCATATTTTGTGGTGTTCAGAGGAGTCATCTCGGCCCATTCAAGTCATCCTATTTTTCTCCTGGGAGGCTTTTCACACCTTTTTCACATCTATTCAAGGTTAATTACTGACTGGGGTACTACTGGAGAGTTATTGCACATTAGCCTTCAGGAACTTCAGGAAAGGAAAAGGTTGCTTCCTTAAAGTTACATTTCTCACTATTTTTTAAAAAGCCAACTTCATAATTGAACTGGATTTTTAATAACTTTTAAAAATAGGGGTTTAATTCATTTTCTAGCTGGTCCTGTTCCTCAGATACAGTATAGGTATTTTAATCTGTTCCCTGGGACACCAGCACAGGCTCTCCAGCAATCCTGGTGCGGCTCTCATGCTACCACAGCTGGGTTGGAGAAACCTAAGTGAGCATGTGTGTTTAGCTGGCATGCGACATCCGACCAAACACACATGCCCACTTAAGGCACAGACTCCCCTCCCCTGTTTCCCCCTCCCGTGACCCAGCCCTGCCTCTCCCCACACATGCTGCTGGCTCTTAGCCAGGGGGACGATGCTCCTCCGCCATTACGAAAGAAGCCGCCCCTGTCTGATGCCCTCATCTGTGATTTAGAGTGGAAGCTCACCATGATGGACAGGTTCAACTTGGGAATCAAACCTATCTTATACTGCTTTGCAAATTGGATGGACAAGGACACTCCTTTCGCACCACCTCACCTTTCAATTCATAAAGAGACTTAGGGCTTGATTTAGAGTTTGGTGGAGGGGATACTCTGTCACAAACGTGATGGACATCCCATCTGCCGTACTACAAGTTTCATAGGCTAGAATGGAATTGTAATCAGCAGATGGGACATCCGTCACATTCATGTTGGAGTAACCCCCTCTGCCAAACCCCAAATCAGGCCCTTAAAGTGGCAGACTTTTGCACATTTAGTCGAGGCTTTGTGAATGCAGAACTGTTGAATATATTAGGAGCCAAGCTCTCTTGGTATTACAATTGACAATGTAACCGTTTCGCCTTCCCTCCATGCTCACACAGTAAAATGTTGGACTCCCATAGAGGATGTGTAGGTACTTGTCTGCCAGATTATTTCCTTAAGTCCATTCAGTATACTTAAAATAAACTGAAGCTTCTGTAAAATATGTAGAGAAATATAGTGAGAAAAATTAACTAATGGCCAAGTTTATAGTTTAACAGCTGCATTATAGCCTATGGCACTTGTAATATGTGGGTTGGGATATCCACCATGTTGTGACAGAATGTACCATCCGCCAAACTTTATGTTAGGCCCTAAGTGGTTCTCTACACAGAAAATCGCTAATTAAAAAAAATGGTTCTTTTTGTGATCAACAGGTGTTGAATTGAGAGATATATTTTAAACACCTACACAAAGTGAGTTAAATCTACTACAAACATTACCAAACCCACATTAATGTAGCTGAAGTGCAATGCTCATGGTTTACCAGTGCATTCACCCAAGGAAAAAAAAGATAATTGGTAAAACTCTGATTATTTGTATACAAGTTTTGATTATAAATTGAAGTCATATTTTGGTGAAACACCCCGAGTTAAAACTTCACTATGGCATATATTTTTACAATAGAGTTTGAGGAAATGTATTCTTCTTTGGAACTATGGGTGTTTGCATTTAGGGGAAATATCTAGAAAAAACAATTGATCAATCAGGTGTTTGGGAGATGCTCCCTTTAAAGGTTTATCAAAGTTGTGATTTTTTTCTCAGTAAGACGTTACCTTTAAGTTCTATCTTTCTTTACACTGTCCTGAACTGCATGTGAGATTTTTCAAGACTGTTTTCTCATTTTTTAAATGTATTCTTAAGTCGATTATTTTTCGTTGCATGTTTGAGTCTCATTGCCTGTTCATTTATTTAACTGGCATTAACATTTGTTGGAAAAAGGAACATAATATAGCCTTAGAACCCGCCGTAGCGGGCTCTACCGGCTATTAAAGGCCCGCTCCCCGCGTTAAATGCCTGAGCTGAAGGCGAGGGCATTTAACAAAGGAGAGGGACTTGAATAGCTGGTAGAGCCCGCTACGGCGGGTTCTAAGGCTATTAGAACATTCTGCCACACAGGGCAGAATGTTCTATTAAAAAAAAAATGTTCACGGAGCCCGAGGGGATTAAAATCCCCTCGGGCTCCGTGAGGCTTTGTTCACAGCTCTTGCTGTGAACAAAGCGAATATTGGAATGTTGGCGCTGCGGGCTTTTACCAGCCAGTAAAAGCCCGCAGCACTCCATTGTTTTCAATGGAGCCTCCAGCATTCCAATGTTCTAATTACTATTATTGTCCTATGTATTGGATGAATATTTTTAAAACCAGATGTTCAGCCCCACCAACCTCCAACCCAAGGATTCATGGGTTTGTGATGGCTTGACGTGAAAGAAGGCACGTGAATAATCAGAGCTCCGGGTTTAAACACCATCATTTAGAAATGGATTAGTGAAGCCAGATGATGTCCCCAGAAGCATCAGAAAATTTGGGTAAAAATGATGGAATAGCGGGATGAAGTCGTGAGCCACTGGAATAGCCTCAAATGAGACACTGGGTGAAACTGTGAGGTTAACCTTGTATGCTTGAGAAACTGGGAAAGCCTGTGCCAAATAATGGTTTATGTTTACATGTTATTGCCTTTCATTATATGTATTGACATAAACAAAAAATGCTAATTAAAAGAATTTAGAAAATGAAAAGATTTAGATGTCAGTTCCATTTGTACTGATAACTGAGAAAAAGAGGTGGAGCTAGCTGCAAGAAGAGTCTTTGATTTAGTGGGCAGGAGAACCATTGGATCTAAACCGCTTAAGGGATCTGCTTTTAAGGTGACTTGCTGTAAATAAAAGACTCTGTGGTTCGTTTTGAAGTTTGCCCCTAAAAGATGATATTTAGAAACAAAGAACCCCGCCACCTTGTAACATAGGTAGCCTCAAGATGAGTTACAGAGTGCAGGCAAAAAGGAGATCTGATTAGTTGGGCTCCATTTCCTCATTAGACAAAACAGGAGGCAGCGAGACGCTTTATTTATTTATGTATTTATTTAGTGTATTTGCCTCCAATACAAAAACAAACAACAGCAGTTCATAGAACAGAGTGATATAGTAGTTAAATAAAACTCATACTGACGTGTCGTGATATGCAATAATTGTGACAGCTGTGTTTGGACATTTCAGTGCTCGGTTATAACCAGCATTTTCACTTATAAGGTATTGCAGCACATCAAAAGGTTCAGGAAAAGAAAAAAACAAAAAGGGATTGGAGAAACAGGCATCACAACTTAAAAGCACAATCAAAAGCAATCGATCAAATTATGCCTTTGAAAGTTAAAACATTTAGAAACGTAAATAAAAAACTTTGATTTCAGAAAAATGACGCCATAAACAGGGATTTCCCTGAGAAGAAGACAAAAGGAAAATGTAAGATGACTGACTACTGGAGCCTGGAGCTTTGAGTATTATTCACCAAAGGCAAAAGCTCCACAGTGATACATTGGCATAAAGATGTCCCTAAAAAGTGTTGTGGGTCAGCATGTAATTGCCCTCTAAATGCTATATTTGACATTGGACTGGAGAATTTGAGAGTTCAACACTAAATTAATAACATTTCCACAACATACATTTCAGGATTACTTTTATTTGTGTACTTATTGGCAGATCTTGACATCACCAGGGCACAGACTGAAAACAGAGTGACTAGAGAAGAAGAAGCTGAAAGGAAGAAGAAAAGAGAAAGATGACACAAACGAAATTAATTTAAGTAAAAGCAAAAACGAAGATTAGGTGAGAGAAAGCAGAAGAAATTAGAAAAAAGGGGGGTCTTCACTAATCCGAGCCTGGAAAGAAGATCTTCAGGGGCTGGCTGTTTTTGCCCTTGTCATGCCAGCAAACATCAAAGAAAGGGTACAGCTTGCCAGAGAACTTCTCATGAAACGTGTAGAGAGGGCGTAGGTTGTCCTCATCGTCAGCATTGTAGAAGGCCACCACTCCATCGCTGAAGCTGAGATAGATGCCGATCTTCTCTGGCTTCTCTTCAACCCGCAGCTGCCGGGGCTCCTTCTGTTCTAGGTAGGCCTCATACACCTTACCGTCCTTGAACCCCATGAGCCAGAAACCGTTAGAGGGGCTGGCATGCAGCCTGCCCTTGCGGTTGGCTGTCTCCGAGATCACTCCCACGCTCCAGCGGGGTTTATCAGCTACCACCACCTCCCAGTAATGTTCGCCGCTATCAAAACTCTCCCTGGTCACCAGGCAGTTAGATTTATCAAACCGACAAGGCTCATCTGACACTGACTGCTTGTGGTCGGTACATTCCACAGACCGCCCGTCCTCTGAGACCACAAGGTTCTGCTGCGCTGTCTCGGGGTCTAAGGTCAAATTTTCCAGTGCTAAGAAAAAAGAAAAGACACATTAAAATAAGGAGTTTCTGTAGCAAGAAACGGAAGGGGTGGAGGTGCTGGGGTAAGGCTGCGGCTAAGGGGTGGGGTTGGAAGGGAAGCAGCTAGCCCAGTAATTATATACTAAAGCAGTCTAGAATGTTTGGTTTTCAGAAGTGGGGTTTAGGAAGTGAAAACCTGTTAGAACAAATGGTCTAAACTGTAAAAAAAAATAACATCAAATTATCATCTTTTTGAGAATAGACATCATGTCCATGAAGAACATTCATACAGAAGCTGAAAAACATAGATAATTCTGCTTTTAGCGAATTTCATTAAATTAAACATTGTGAATCAGGAAAACACATTTTGCGAATAGTTCAAACAGATATAAAATACGGAAATACACAAGCCTGCTATTCATCCTATGACTTGCACCTGTTTTTGTGAAACAGGTACCCTGTAGTTTCCATTATGTTAGTGAGTTTTGTGAGCACTGTAGAGATCAATGAGATCAAACTCCCTTAGAACCTAATTTTTATTCATTCAGTGTAGCAAAATCAAGTGACCCCTGCGAAGCCATTCTGGAAACTGTGGAACCCAGTGGCAACTACCATACCACAGAAAAATAACTTATTTCCCAACTGCTGTTAGTCACTCATAGCTCAATACATTGAGGCACATTACTGGAACTTTTTCTGAATGCATCGAACTGGATTGGTGCTGGTTTTAGTGGACTATAGTTGATTATGCAAATACATAATCCACGCATATGACATGCCTCCTTCATAAAAATCATTTTGAACGGTACTCAAGACGACCACCAGCAAACGTTGAGCTTGGAATCTGCATCAAGAGACCGATGGGCCTGATTTATAGAGGACTTTTGAAACATAACATTTTACAACTCACATAGGCCTTTCTATGAGTCACAAAACATTTTCAGAGTTGAAAAGAGCTTTTGTGATCATTTCGAAATCACAAGTATGAAGGGATGTGGAGGGTACGTCCATCTCCTATTTCGGAATCGGACAAGTGTGTATCAATGGTTTGCCACTGGAATTGCTATTACAAACCACTGGTCAGCTCCCAACCTCCAAGTTGGGATAGTAATTGACTGAAAGCTTCCCCTTCGGAAATCATGTCAGTGGCATGGGTGGAGGAGCAGGCAGAGGTGCAAAGAACAGTACCTGCCCTCTCCAAGGCTTCTCAATGTCTTTCTAAAGGGGCAACATTTCTTTTATCAGCACAATGGAATGTAGCAATTGTTTGTGACCACAATTGGATCTCAAACCACTGATCTGTTACCAGCTCCAAGTTGATGTGGTAACTTATTTGAGAAGGGGAAGCTCTTTCTTTGTGAAAGATTGGCCCTTGTGAATTGTGATAGGTGGCTTCAGGAGAGCGGGCAGTCATCCAGGGAACCAATTCTTGCTTTTCTCTTTTTTTCTAATTCAAGTAGCACCTGTCCCTCTAAGGGACATGGTTTGCTTCTAAAAATGTTGACAAGTTGGAAATTCGAGAGCAGGGACAGGGGACTGCTGTCCCCCGCAGGCCTCCTTCTTCGTGATCACAGCCATTCAAAAAGGCTCACAACATGTGAGATTCCTCATTATTATTATTCATGAGTCAGGAGGTTTTGGACCCTCAATAAATATAAGTTTTGGGATGTAACTAATTAGTGCTTTAGTTGCATCGCAAAATTATGAGCAGGGAACAAAACTTCAGTGCTCATTGTACCTATTTGCAACCTACACAATGTTACATCAGGTTCTAAAAGTAGCAGCACTAATTTTATGTTTTGCATCCAACCTTGCTGACAAATGATCAGTTGCTGTATACTGAAGAAAGGTTGTGTCTAAAACCCAAGTCTTGTGTTATTGTTGTTAACTTCTTACTGAACTTTGCCAAGTAAAAAGCATAGTAAAAATATGACCTGGATACTGCAATTGAGAAAAAACAAGTCATATTGGAAATAGGTCACATTGGCCCATATGCATGAAACTTTCATTTTGCATTTCCTAAATAGCGACTCCCATGAAATTGCTATTTAGGAAATACAAATTAAAATGACCGAATGTTGCGATTTCCGAATAGTGATTACTATGGAGACGCAACTGCTAATAGGACATCGCAAATTTGGAAATGCAAAGCAATAGTGATTCAGTCTGTTAAGAAATGCTAAATAGCTTCATACATGTGGCTCATTGTGCCTTCCGGTGTTTCTTCTTGATGAAAGGGAACATCAGAAACAAGTATTCTTTGGAGATGTATTGGGCCAGAAGCAAAGACAGTTTTCCAATATAGGTATAAACTCATAAGTGGGTTTGTTAATCTGCTGGCATAGAACCTCTGCTAGCATACTGAATTTAGTACTCTAGCAAACCACCAGTACACCGATTTTCCTCTGTATTAAGATTTTTAGAGGCAGAACTCCTATATTTGGAGCAATTTTCAGATAGGTGTATTTGAGGGTGGCACTGGAAATAAACATCCCTACGTTTCATGGTGGGGGTGACAGAAGGGGTTTCTCCACAGGATACTTGCATCTAAACAAAAAAATATGTTTCGCACATTTCTGCAAAATGTACTGAAGAGACCCTTCCAGCCTATGGACTATCACAAGAGTTAGTTTAGTGGATGAAGTTTTTGCATGGATTTCTACAATTTGCATAGATTTACTTGTGTATTGTGAATGTTTATGATTTTATAGAAAGTTTAACATTTACATAAATCGTAGGCAGGAGTATATGACTGGAAGATTTTAGGCTTTCATTTGCATATTAAGGATCCAGCCTCATTCTTCTTAGCTTACACATACATTTCTGTAGCCTCCCTAAAATCACTATTGTCTTACAGTTTTCAGACACAAATTCATTCATCCAACCATATTCTTTAGATACTAACGTGGCATCAAGGAGCGGTACATCTTCCTCCACACCTGGAACTTGAAGTCATCTGAAATGATTGGCAACTGGATGTCAAGGCGTCCCAAAGGGGGTGATTCCCCTAGGACTTTATTCAACCTGCAAAAAAGAAAATACATTAGTGCAAAGGTTCAGATTTGTCTTACTATTTTGTTAAGATGCTGTTTTTTTTTTTTCTACTTGTCAGCCATTTTTTCCTAACCACCTTAACTAAGGGAATTTTAAAACGTGTCCTAGCAGCATATATTTTTATGATAGTAGCATTTACATGTTCATATGGACATGGGACATGGTGTTCCAAACGTATGCGTCTATATTATTAGGACCTATTGCATTTTATCAGTCTAGTTGGATTTCGCCCAAAACCTCACATCTTCCCAATCTACATATCTGATCAAACTCTTTGCCGTAGAATTTTGCTTCCATTTTCTGGCTCTTTCTGAGCATTTTTCCTACAAGAATTCATTGTATGCATCAAAGAAATATTGTATGTATCAAATGCACACAGAAAGTAAGCATTTATACACTTAAAAACATTAAGATTCCTAGTTTAATTGTAGTGATCAGTTCAGATAAAATGGTATAAATGAAAAGAAAATGGAAGGCCAATTTAGAGTTTGGTGAAGATGGTACTCTGTCGCCAAAATGTTTTTCTACTTGACTGATTTAAAGGTGGATGGTCCTCTAAGTTTATACTAATAGGGAAAAAATTACTGTGTTGGTGTAAACCTTCCCCTGACGGTAGAGTGTAGGAGCAGTTAAGGTAAATCATCTGACCATCTATCCTATTAAGAGTGGATGATTGGATGACTTTCTTTTACTGTTCATCATCATCAGTTATATCCTGGTGGTGAGGGACATTTAAAAAAAGAAACGTGACCCTCCCCTCGTCACCATGGAAAAGAATTGCCATGTTGTGGGGTGGGAGGTGGGTCCTTAGCTTTTTATTTTTCAAAAAAAGGCTCTTGGTTTGGGAGTTTGCTTTGGAAATAAAATAAACATTTTGGAAACATTTGAGGGCCGCCTGTGATGTTTGACGGATATGTTAAAAAGTTTTCTACATTGACAAAAACAATTACAGCAGTTCCTGGCAATTTAAAGCGATGTCCGTGAGCAAGTGGACATCTCTAAATCTGGTGGGTGAAGAAAAGGCAGGGTGGCAGACATAAAGTCCTTCCCTAACCTGTCTACCTTTACTCTGCCCTTCAAACCCCAAATCAGGCCTTCCTATCTATGTTTCTATAAAAAAATTTAAGTTATTAAGGTATTGCAGTTTGGAATGAGTTGGAAGTTAAATTTAACACTTTATAAAATACAGCTGAGGCTTAACATTTTGTTCAGAAACCTCTACTTTATAGTTTTAATGAAATTTTTAAAAGAAGCAAACCTTTCACACGTGACTTGTACAAAAAACGAATAAAAGTTGCTTTGCATTTTAATGTGAGTATGATCATTGTAAAGGTATTACCAATTTCCATTATAATCAAATGTATTCATTTATTCACTTGGGTATTTTATTACATGGCAAATCTCATCATTCTGTAATTTTGGAGCACTAGAAAATACAGAACACAAGGGAGCAAAGCATATACAATAAATATTGAGCATTTAGATAGTGTAAATGTAGTTTGGAAGCAACAGAGAGAATATTAGAATAGAATAATAAGCCCTAACTAGGAAGAAACTTGTGAAAGTGAACCTTACTGTGATTGGGTGACAGCATATGTTGTTGAGTCAACCAGGACCGTTAAATAGCCCTGAATTGTGCCATACACTGGATCTTAGATAAGATAACTAAGAGTCAAGACTTCAGACAGAGCTGTACAGTCAGAGCTCTGAGGTCGTGCCTGTCAGGACCAGGACTCTGTCACTGATCTCCACAATGTTGGGAACATGTTTAAAGGGTCTTCTGAACCCTACTGTGTCTTGCTTTGAGAAAAAAAGGTGGTCTGTACCTCAATGGTAAGAAACCAAGGTCAAGCTGCAACACATTGATGTGAAGTGTCAACTCAAAGTAGAACTAACCTCACAAGTCATGAAGCTCAAAGTCCAATGGTCTGGTCAGAAGATGTGCCATACACAACATTTTGAGGTAACAGTATCTACTGAGCTTGCTCCTGTGCCTTGCCACTGGGCCAATTCAAGTAGCACCTCCTGACTCGAGGGTCTATGAATGTCAGCTACGTGGTTATGCTCGCTACATCATAATGAAACTACATGGTAATTCAATTGTGCTAACTTAAGCATGCATCATCATGTTGAAGTTTAGAGGAAAACAACAATTTACATAGAATCCTACATCGGCAAATGCTCATGAATGTCCCACCGGGCCTCACTCATACAGTATTTGGCCTTTACATAGAACCACTGGCGCATAATCTAAGTTTGATCTGTTGCTTTCTGCAACTTCCACATCTGACTCTGCCCATAAAAGAACGCCAGGCACCTTTGAAAAGCATTCAAAACCGGCGGTTCTTCCGCCTTACTGCTTAATTTCCAGAGCCACTAAAATATTTAACCTTCCTCAGTTACAGACATAAATACATGTGACTCAATCGTGCCACGTAACGACTCTAGTATCTTTCAATTTCATCATCATCACAGTACTGCAAAACCATCACAACATCATTGGCTCGTCAGCATATTGGATAACACTCCAATGTGTTGTCCCTAGACGGTAAAGTCCTTCTTAGAGCTTGTACATAAATCTCAGAAAATACCTCCCTAACTTTGGTTTTAATGACCCCCTTCTCAACACCTTTACCCAGAAGTATCATAGCTTTCAAGTACATTGGAAGACCTGGAGATTGGAGAGACTACATGATCATCGCCCAACAAGCTAGCATTATGGCCTAATGAATGAATACCTAGTTAGACTCACAGCAAGATCATGGGTCCGTGGGGTGTTGATCATGAAGCATGTAGGTGCAAGAATGTGTTTGGTATCATATCGCCTATGTAGGTGAACAGAACTTCAAATTTGTTTTGTTCAAAACGTCTTGGAGTTTGGCAAGTGCAAAACACCTGCACAGTGGAAGAAGCCAAATTATAGAGCCTTCAACAGTACAGCCTCCCCAACTTCTATAATCATTTGAAATAACTTATATGCTTTGACTAACTGAGGGCTCCCACTCTCTGGGGGGGCTATATGATACTGATTCTTATGGTTAGCTTTGTCAGATATTTCTTAAAAAACGATGACACCCCTCATCCATGCTAGGTAGCCAGCTACATCTTTGGGGTTGCTACTTTGTCAACACCAACTTTGTGCAAGACGATTCATCAGAATTCTTGGAGTCTTTTGTTTATGAAGGTAAAGGGAAGGACGTCTCACATGCAAGTGCTAAAAATGCATTGTTAGCTAAAAAAACAGTATTAAAATGCTCTTTGCTGTCCCATCGTAGGCAAAGTTAAAAACAAAGGAGGAGTGAGTGAGAAATCGATAATATAAAGATACATTACACACTATCCTATTGAGCTAAGCATGTTTCAGCCCCTACATGGCACTAAATGCACCCTGAGGCATTCTTCAGGATTGTAAAACTCTTTCTATACATTGGCTATTCTAATAACCCTTCACTAAGTGAAATTAGAAAGATGGACTGAACCTTGATTACAGTCAATGTATTTCTCTGGAATCCTAGAGCAAACATATAAACACAACAACAAGGTTAAATAATTCAGTAGTCAAACACCAAATATATCAGTGCAAGCACTGACAATTCCACATGCCTGCTGGAGATCTCTAAGTATGGCGGGAGGACCTCCCCCAATGCGGACCAGTGCGGATGGTGGAGTATATTTCTTCATTCACCTGCCAGACTGAGAGACTGGCTGCCATGCCATAAATAATGGCATTATTTTTTAATGAAAGAATAACACTAACTTAACAGTGATCTTTTTTTCTTTTTTTGTGCACAACCTTCTCATAGTTTGTTTCCACATAAACCTATAATTTCTATTAGAGAAAACCGATCAAGCTCAATCAAGCTACCTTTGAAATGTCAGAAACAATAAGGAAGCACTGGTTAATGAACTGCAGTGCAGTACTCATTACTCTGGGTGAACCTCAGTAATTCGTATCTTAAAAGTTTGTGACCTCCATCAGTGAAGAAGGATTGACAGTTGAGGTCAGACAGTTCCAATCGAGAGTGGATAGTATAGAAGAACACTGTACTGTACCTGTTCGCAACCAGGCAATATTTCTGTGAGAACAAAAAGAAGAAAAGGGAAAATGAGTAAATCTGATGTGCTGATTTCACAAGAAAAATACTGTCTTAGAGACAGATTTCATACATTCAAAGACATGAAGAGCAAGCTACAGAACACAGGGTAGATGATCAACCAGAAGTGGTCAGAAAAGAATCAGTCTCAGAGACACGCAAAAGTACGTATAACTTTCAACAGCACACTACCAATCGAACGCTAGTACAGCTTGGGTAGTGTTAGTAACATGCACGGCTTAACTTGGAAATCCTTGCAGTGCAGGGGAAGGGTCAGTTACATGTCAGCTAAGCCTGACATGTACCAGACAATCACCATGGTGAATGGCCATTTAAAGCTACCAGTGTGTCACAACATTATCCAGTTTTCCAGTAGGCTGGACAACCTCTACATAGGACAAAACATGGATCAAGAACAATGAAAATGGACATTGTCCCACTCCTCCCCTCAGATATACTGCCGTACCCTGAGGAATTCAGTCTGCGCCTCTCCTTCCACTTCGTTCAGCACTCCCTCCATTTGCTTCAGCTGCTCCAGGTAGCGTGACATGGTCTTGCGTTCCTCCAGCAGTGCGGACGAGGCTGCGCGTTGCACCTTCTCTGCCTCCTGGCCCAGTGATGACTCCATGACGTTCAAGTAGGCTCGCATCATGTTCAACTGCTCACGCACATTCGCCTTGAACTTTTCTACTGTGTCCTGAGGAAGATAGGAGAAGGAGAAGACAAAGGGAGTGATGTATCAGTTAATGGCAACCATTTCATGGTGTTGTTTGCCATGCAATGACAACAGGATGAAAAAGTTCATTACCACGGGTGGACAAAGAGCTCTACGAGTCATAATTCATACATTGTGGCAGAAGCCTAGCTCATAAGCTGGATGTCAGAAATAAATGACTACAGGCTTACCTCTCAATTAAAAACTTTAGTGAAAACATAGTTATATTAAATTTTTGAGTAATACTAAGTCATGGGATCACACATTCAGAAACACTGGTGTAAATGTACATTCATGAGGTGATTAATTAAGATTGAGGATCTATCCTTCAAGATAGAAACTCATCATATTATAAGCATGGGAGTATTGTGTGCCTAGAAACAGACCTGCCAACACACACGTGCCACAGTGTGTCACATGATTATGGCTCCCTTCATACGGTCACCTGGTGAGGAGCCAAAATCACACAGTGGCAGGGAAAACAAACTGGAAACCACTGAACAAAGTGGCTTTCTGGCTTGTCTTGGAGGCTGTAAGTAGCCAATGTCCAATGAAGGGTGTGAAAACACCCTGGGACATCGTCGACAACCTCAGCAACCCTTTTGCTTTCTTCTGGGAGTGCGTGGGGGAATTGGTGGTGGGCAGGGTGCCTCTTAGGTAGCTCTCTGCACGAATTTCCAACCGTCCCAAAGCCCCACACCCCTCATCATGCAGTCAAATGTATTTATAAGTTGACAGGTCTGTAGAGATCGACCCTAAGAGTGTTTTGTCTGAAATTATCCTGAAAGATTTGTTTGCCGATATGGCAAAGACAAACAACTGACAAGAAGCTTGTTCATCTGCACATTTATGGAACTATATCAATTTGTTTCTGCTACGTTTCAATTTTTATTTGTGATGCTCCCTTTCCAAAAATATTTGTTCGTTTACATATGGAAAACAAAATTGCTGTAGCACAGTGCTGGTCAACAGTGATATACAAGTAAGTTATACACAGGCCCCAAAAACATCCTATAAAGAAGCTCTGTTGTCAGCCACACAGTTGAGTTATAGTAAAAAAGTATGCCTTTTAATAAAAACGTTCTGCATTGTGTGAAAGTTCCAAATCCTGCCTATGAGGCTGATGCAGATTACTATCTGAACGGGGAAAGAGTTTCTGCAAAGTGATTCCATTAATCTACTCCAAGAATACGGTAGGGTGACCTCCACCTAGAAGCAGAGAGGTAGCTACAGCCTTCAGAGGTCTGCTTTTATGGGAAACCGCATGCATTCCCTGCAAAACACCATGGGACATGAAAGGGAAAGGAAGTAAAGCAAATTTGGGAGTGCTCTGGTTGTCCTCTGTGGTCAGCATCCATCCTCCATCTTGCAACCGCCATACTTTCAAAGAAATCAAAGTTTGCAATCAACCAAGGGTAACCCTATCAAAAGGTGCAACACTAGAAATTGCAAAACATATATCTACGTACACATTCTGTTGCTTTCCAAACAATATTGCAAAAATGATGCACTCAGCATTGGCAAACATTTTAAACAGAAAAAATGAATATGAAGGCACCACTTAGGCGTCAAGCTACTAGACTTAAGGAGGAATCTCCTTTGAGGGTAGTTATTGCGTCCCTAAATCTATAAAATGCTATCAGCTGTCACAGCCCTTTGCAGAAAAGGGTAAAGCTGGATACCCTCTCAGGACTACAAGGGAAGGATATCCATGCACTCTTTTATCATATCATGTTAAACTAAATGGTATCCCCAGAGAGCACCAATATGCAGTCTGTGTTCCTCAGGATCATGAGCCGCACAAACCTATGCCAATAGGCATACATACATGTCAACTTTCAGGGACAAGGAACAAACGGAGCAAATGATACCCCTGCAGTGTGTAAACCTTGAAAAAAACACAATCACTGAAGTAAATCAATGTTTCCAAATAGTTAACATCAAATATTGGGCGAAGAGAATTGAAATTGGTAACCAGTACGTAGAAGCTGTAGTATGTGTGTCTAAAATGTGCAACAATCTATGCATACGAGTTAAAAAAACATTGGCCCTATTCACAAGGTATGTTCACACATGTCCATTCACTCATGTGTACATTTACTCTCATTTCCAGCTGCATAGTTACATCTTGGTGCAGATTTATACATCTTTACACCCTCAGGTTTGTGGTTGGAGGCTGAATTTATGAATGAAAACTTATGACTACTAACCTTTCACATTTTCACATTTAAGTTAATTATTCATTTTTTAAAATGAGCAAATATTTGATTTAATTTGACTTTTTAACGCCCCAAACTATTTTATATATATTTAATTTGAAAGTTGAACTCGTTTAATGTATTAATACTTACTTTAGGGTGTTATGTTAAGCCCCAGCCTCCATTATTTTCTATGGGGTTGAGTTGCAATACCTGTGAATGACCATGTGTTGCACTTGAGTTAGTCAAAGTCTAAGATCGATTACATTTAAAACTGTTTTGAGACCTTTTTGGCTGTGGAATTGGGCCTTATGTTTCTAGTGTAGTTCAGTTCATATGGGATATGTAATGTTTACTTGCATCATCTTGCCCAAATGGACTACTATACTGGATAAAAAAATATTTGATAACTTAGGGCCTGATTTAGAATTTGACGGACGGGTTACTCTGTCACCATGGTGACGGATATCCTGCTGCCAAAATCTAAATCCCATAGGATAAAATGGAATTTCGATTTTGGCGGACGGGATGTCTGTCACCGTTGTGACAGAGTAACCCAAATGTTCAGAGTTAAAAGGTTTGGCAATCCTACATGTGATTTATGTACTTCTTACAGAATTGCAGGTACTAAATTGCAGTGCCTCTGGGCACTAGTCCCAAGAAAAATAGTGGAGGGACTAATTAGCATATTTAATTCAGAATGACAACACAGGAAGTGATGTCACAATAAGTAATGTTACACCCTTATAAAAGCAAGCTAACTTAATCACACAGAAAAGTGATATGAAAGTTTTTTGTTGGTTTAACATTTTATAAATTGATGTAGGTGCAACTGAGCTGAGAAACGACACTTTTTAAACAGAGGTTCAACTCTTCTTCCCTCTAATATTTAATTTTCTATGCAGTTGTGGAAGCCCTGAGGAGGCTTGGGAACCACTGCCTTAAAGAGTTCTGCAGAGGAAGAGTTGGGATGTTCCTCACAGGTTTAGAGGTGGAGGACAGTACCTCAGAGAAAGAAGGGGAACATGGCAGCCTCAACATAGTGGGGTTTTGGGTAGAGAACCTTCACTCAGATAAAATAGAGGGACAAGGTTGATATCTTCGTTTAGCTGGTTTGGAGGATAAGAGCTCAGATAGTGCATGTAGACTTGCACACCTTGGGAGATGTTTATTTTCTAGGTCTGGTGAAATCTTTTGATAAGAGGCAAAGGGAGGCTTGGGGCCTTTTTAGGGTCGAGCCTGCGCGTGCATGCGTCTCGCTTGCGAGACTCTGTTTTGTACAGTAAAGGGCTTGTCGCTTACCATTTGGTGGCTTGAATGGCACTCTGCTTAACAGCTTTGCAATTTGTCACTGTAGACCTGGCATCATTTCCGTTCGTCTGTCTGGAGCAGAGACAAAGCACTGATTGATTCACATAATCAGTGCCCATCTGCTGTGCCTGACGTGAATGAGGAACTTTTTTGTCCCTTTTAACTTCTAGTGCCTTGCAAACAGAAGGCGTGAGATTGTGAAAAACGTGCCCAGCAGGACAAACAAAATTGCAAAGTTCTATTTTTCATAACTAACTTTCTTTTATTTTGCCAAGTCATCTTTTCTCACTTTGTACTCATGTTTTCTTTTGTTTTTGCTCGTGGGCACTGCCCTCAAAAGATGATCATTATCTTGGTCTAAATATTGCAAACCAACATTGTTTCTTTATTATGTGTAATTTCTGAAATGATGCTTTAACATAAACATGCAGTACACACCATTACACAACCACTCCAATTTGCTCCACTCCAATTCACCCCAATTCACCTCACATCAATCAATCCCACCCCTCCACTCCACTCCAACCCACTCCAATCCTCCTAACCCACCCCATTATAATCTGCCCCACTCCAATCCAAAACAATCTACATCACTCCAAAACAATATGCCCCACTCCAATCCAAAATAATATGGCCCCACTCCAATCGAAAACATTCTGCCCCACTCCAATCCAAAACAATCTGCCCCACTGCAATCCAACAAAAGCTGCCCCACTCTAATTCAAAACAATCTGCCCCACTACAATCTGCATCACTCCAAGCTGCCCCACTATAATCCAAAACAATATGCCCCACTCCAATCCTCCCAACTCCAATCCAAAACAATCTGACCCACTCCAATTCAAAACAATCTGACCCACTCCAATTAATCTTAATCCAGTCTCCCCCACTCCAATCCAAAACAACCTGTCCCACTCCAATGTGACCCACTCCAATCCAAAACAATATGCCCCACACCTATCCAATCCACCTCACTCCAATCCAATCCACCCCACTGCATCTCAATTCACCCCACTCCAATCCACCCTAATACAATCTGCCACACTCCAGTCTACCCCACTCCAATCCAAAACAATCTGCCCCACTCTAGTCAGCCCAACTCAAATCCATAACAATGTGCCCCACTCCAATCTACCCCACTCCTGTTCATTTCAATCTGCCTACCTCCAATCTGTCCCACTTTAATCCAAAACAATCTGCCCCATTCCAACCTGCCCTGCTCCACCCTGCCCCACTCCAATCCCAAACAACCCACTCCAATCCAAAACAAGGCGTCCTACTCCAATTCGCCCTATTCAGTCCAATCCACCCCAGCCATCCAAATTCACCTCACTCCAGTCCACCACAATTCACCCCACTACAGACCAGTCTAGCCCACACCAATCCAATTCACCCAAATCCAGACCAGTCCAATCTACCCAACTCTAATTCAATACACCTCACCCCAATCCACTGCAGTCCAATCCACCCCACTCCAGTCGCACACCAATCCAATCCACCCCAGTCAATATACCCCACTCCAATACACTTTACCCCAATCCAATACACCCCAACCCAATCCACTCCAGTCTGATCCACCCCACCCCACTCCAATACAACCCACCCTACTCCAATACAACTCAACCACTCCAATCCGCCCCAATCCAATCACGTTCACTGCTACCCAATTCACCCAAATCCAACCCAATCCATCCACACCACATTAATCCATCCCACTCCAATACAATCCACTTTAATCCACCCCACTCCAGTCCAATCCAGTCCACATCAATCCACCCTACTTCAGTCCAATCCACTCACTCCAAACCACCTTAATGTACTCCACTCCAATCCAGTCCACCCCTCCAATTAGCCCACCCCCCACCAAACCAATTAAATACATCCCACTCCACTCCAATCCACCCCACTCCAATCTATCCCACCCCACTCCAATTCACCCCACCTCAATGCAATCCAACCCAATCCAATCCATCCAATCCAATGCAACGCACCCCACTGCAGTCCAATCCCCCCACTGCAATCCAATCCATCCCACTGCAGCCCACCCCACTCAATTTTAATACACCCCATTCCAAACCAATCTACCCCACTCCACCTCACCCAAATCCACCCACTCACTCCAAACGACCACACTCTACTCCAATCCATCCCACTCTATCCCAATCCACCCATCCCAGTTCACTCCATCCCACTCCAGTAAAGTTTATCCAGCCCACCCCAATCCAATCCACCTCACCCAACACCAGTCCAATGCACCCCACTTCAGTCCAATCCACTGCACTCCAATCCACCCCACTCCAGTCCAGTGAATCCCATTCACCCCACTTCAGTCCAATCTAATCCATCCCACCCCAACCCACCTCACTCCAGTCCAGTGAATTACATCCACCCCACTTCAGTCCAATCTAATCCACCCCACTCCAATCAAAACCACCCACCCTAATCCAACTTAACCCACCCACTCCAATCCACCCCACTCTACCCCAAATCAATCCACCTCACTCTACTCCAATCTAATCCACTCCACTCCACCTCAACCCACTCCACCCTATTCCACCCCACTCTACAATACGAAGCGCTCTGCCACTGAATCACTCAACTCTTCTTCCCTCTAATCAACTCTATGGCACTCTACTCCCCTACTGCACTCTAAAACTGCAACAAAGCCACTCTACAACACTCTACTACCCTATTCCACTCTGACACTTCATGCCACTAAATTTTAGCCGTGCTGGACAGCAGTCACACTGGTATACATCATGGCAACACACATTGCCAAAGCCAATAGCTCTTGCAGAGGAGTGACCTATTGACTTTGCCAATGCTTGTTTGGAGTATGGTTTCAAATGACTGAAGATTCACAACAAATACCCCTAACCCCACTCATTACTCCTCCCTCTGTGCTGCAGACCGCCTTGGCCTTTTTTAGCTGGGTATACCACATTTCTTGCTGGGAAATCTCACATCCTCCTAACATTATTGACTAAGTTACACCCCTGCTCAAGAGCACAACCCCAGCCTCCTCCGTTGACAGACAAAGTGAACAGAAAAACAGAGCAACATAATTGAATTTCGCCCAGTGGAGAGGCAAGAGAACAAAATCTCTGATAAACCATGATTTAAGTAAAAGACCATCAGGCCAGATAGGCCTATTGCACTTCCAGGAAAGTTCTTCAAAATACAGTAGGCCTGCATGGAGCAATACCTGCATCGCCTTAATTAAATATATATTAATGAATTCATCCACTTTACTTTAAATACAACAGAATGGTGGTGGGCTCCCAGGCATCTACAATACACAAACGTGAACAGGCTAATCAAGCATCGAGCTTGACTCAAGCAAAGTGTCTGGATCTGGCTCAGCTCTTGGTCTCTGGGGACTGACGAGCCAAAATAGAGCCCTTACAGCCCTTTTTCTTCCCTAATGTAGTTTGGTTTAGAAAGTATTACTAACAAATACATGTGACTAATGCCTTCATATAATTGAATGTTTTAAATCGAAAAGCACATATGAAAAAAATAACCCGTACTTGAACTTTAAAGAATGTTGAGGAGTTTTTATTATATGTTTACGTGACATTTATTGCTTGGTTTTTACGCCAAATCTTTCGATGGCTCTGCTTTTGCTTTGTCCTTTATGGCCATGCCACACGCCAGGCTCACCTCTGGCTTGGCTGTCTTGATGAACCTAATGACTTATCCACCTCTCCTTTGGAAGCAGGTTAGTAGCAAGGGATGCATGGCTACTGAAGTGCCATGCCGATGCGTTGATCCTCTCTCCCAGGACAGCTCTCTGAGCTCCTGATCAGTCCCCCGTTGGCTGTTTTGAGCTAACAATGTGCCAAAGGTGCAGAGCTCCCGGAAGCAGGCAGGAGAGTGATGGCGGGCTGGACTTGGTGGATGTTGGTCTATGCTGCTTGCTCCAGTTCCTCTTCCTCTCTCAATGTGCTTTCACCACTATAGTTTTCTCTACTTCCCTCCTTTACCTCCTCTCTCCACTCTTTGCTCTCCCTGCCCTGCTTTCTTAACTTACTCTCTTTTTGTCCCTGCCTCGCCTTCCTTCATTGCGGTCATCACCTGCCATGTTCTGCATCAGTCCCTGAAGAACAAGTTACTTACCTATGGTAAATCTCTTTCCAGTGGATACTCTGTCTAACTGCAGATTCCTCACCTTGTGTATGATTGGGGATAGCTGTGATGTTTTGAATAGTTGGAATAGTTTCAATATGTGAAGTCGCTGGAATTGTTGTACAGGTTGGACACCCGAATTGCTAAAATAGATGGATAGCTGGATTTGTTTGATTATTTTAAGTGGTTGGATTAGATGGGATACTTGGGATGGTTCGAATACTTGGAATATTTGGTTTACTGAGGATAGATGAGAAAATGTGATTATTCGGAATAGTCTAACTACCTGAATACTATGAATATTTTGAATTGATTGGATATTTTGGAAACTTGGAAAAAGTTGTGATAACAGCAATACCTGAATAGTTCGTATTATAGAATAATTATAATAGTTGAGATAACCTAAATGACTGAAATGTCTGGGATAGTCTAAAATAATTGGTAGGCAGGAATAGTTAGACTATTGGTATATCTGAAATAGCATTTCTGGAATACTTGCAGTAACTGGGATAAGAGAGGCATTTGTAATACACAGAAATCCACTAACGTTGCAATAGTTGGGTAGGTTTGGACAGCTGGAATACTTGGGACATCTGGAATGTTAGCAATACCAAATTTACCAATTGTCACTGATGCCTGCTCTCAACTTTATTGCATACAGGCAGCTTTCTTACAGTTCCCTCCTACCTATGAGCCTCTTTGACCTAAGGTGTCATTGAAAATGCCTTAAGGAATGCATTCGACTCCGTGCACCATGACCTTTCTTTGTCATTTGCCACAGATATCTACTTTTCTGAGGCAAAGTGATACCATCAGCTAAAGAATCAGTCAGTTCTACGGAAATTCCTCTCACCTTCCATTTATTTGTGAGACACGTACTGGCTGCATAATAATGAGTATGTTAATATACATGTTTCCAAGCATCATCCCTGTCTCCCTAAATGGGATTCTAAAAAACACACTAATAACATATCTTTCACCAAAATGGAACCAGCGATCCTCCTCATCCAGCTCAGCATATTAGCCCAGTGTTTCTCAATTTTCTCAAAGCATAGACATAGTTCACTTGCGCCCAACCCAATCTCCAACAAAATGTGTAGAGCCCTTCATATATTTTTGACAATATATCCTTGGGGTAATATCACCTATAATCATGAAAAATTACATAATAATACATTTTTAGTACGAAATGCGTCCTTACATCCAGCTAGACCAGAGGACTAATTTTGCGCTAAAAAATAACACAAAAAATACAAGTGCTGACAACAACAGCCGCTCGTGTTTTGGTCAATCGCATTGTTCCATGGTACCCTGCTAAAATGTTGTCACATGTTGTAATGGCATCATTTTGGGATTTTTTGAGTAACAAGTGTGCCACAAACTTTACAAAATTACATGAGATTAGCCTAGCATAAAAGGGAATTTCACCTATGCCTTCTAGCAAGGCAATTAAAACCATTGATGGATGTGAGAAATTCTATTGTTTAGCCACAAGCTCAGGCACCTAATTCCATAGCTTATTGAGAATCTATTGATCTCGGTTCCTTTCATATTCCTATCCACACTTTATATTGGTCCTTTTTGTGTGGAGCTCACACAGTTACACAAGCAAGAACAAATTTCCCATCTGGAACCATGCTTTGCCAAAAACCTCTCCCAGGGAGTCAGCTTTCAGGTTCTTTCCTTATTTTCTCAGTGGGTCCACTCATGTGAAATAATAAGAACACAGAGAACCTGATTCACAAAGAGTTTGCTATAAGAAGGGGGGACAACTCTTGTGTTACTCCCAGCTTTCTCCTGCAATTCAGTTGTGAGAAGTAGTAGTATAAGAGTATGTCACAAGAAAATCTTTGTCAATCGGGCCCTATAAGATTTTCCTCTCCTATTTTGCTTGTTAGGACATCATACTTCATGAACTTACCCATATTTCTACCCCTTCATTATGAGCTACCCACAACCAAAGCTCAGGGCCATGTTTGTACAAAACAAGCAGTGGCTCCCAGAAAGTGCAGATTCACAAACCAGGTTGATAAACCATAATTTTAGTTCTTGCATTAGTTGCTCCACGCCTTTTCAAGAGCTCTTTGAACTGAACATCTGAAATGTATATACAAATAAGAACATACTTGGATACCATTTTCCTCAAACCTAAATCCATATCATAAAAAAGCAAAAAAGAATAATGACCAATTATAGAGAACGTCGCTTTTTAAGTTTTAAACAATAGGCTAGATTGGCCATCTTGTATAACCAGAGATAGCAGCTAATTTAGACAGTCAGCACGATTACTAATGATGAAAAACTGAGGTAATGTAGGGCTCCTATGCCCCTTCCACCTTCGAACAGGTGAGGGCTGTGTCAGCTTGGAAGCAGTTGTCGCAAACATATCTGCCCACACCCGACCATTCCACACAGCGGCTGATGGCTCAACGGCCCAGTCAGTGATGGGTCCTCAGGCTACCACCCCTGACCAATAGCAGCGTCTGTTGGTGGCAGTCCAGGAGCCAGCTGCTCAGAGCTCATCTCTGCCAAGAGCAGCTGCTGCTGCCAGCACCCGGGGAATGAATGAAAGAATGCGTCACGAGCGAGTCCAGAGATGACGATGGGCGGGGGGCTGTGAGAGCTGCAGAATGCGAGGAGACTTCAGTATTGTTCAAATTTTCCTCACACAACACATACCACTGTATAACTAAACTCAGAGGGTTTAACCGCCATCCTCATCTGAAATCAAATAGGTTCAAACCCAAACAGATATCATTTAAGTAAGGAATATTCTAGAATGCCTGTTGTTAGTGATTGTTGGAGGCAGATGACTGGTTAAATAGAACTGTTAGTTTTCTCTACATAGGATGGCTCCTTTATTAATGCATCTTTGTATAGATAAATGCAAGACGGCAGGTCACACATACATGCCAACATTTGAAAACAGGAAAGATGGATACTTTGAAAAGTAAAATCAGGGAGGGCGTTATATTTTCCCTGTTGACTTGTAAAGAAGTTGAGGCGATTTTAGATGGCATACAACTAAAATAAAGACATCATATGCTTATAAAAACTGGAGTCTGCCATGGGATACAGGTGTGTTGGAATGTATGGCACGCCCTTCCTTAGTTGATAAAATCAGAAACACTGAATTTGTCAATGAATTATTGCAGTACTTCAAGACATTGATGCACGTGTTGGCACCAAAATGCTGTGAAATTTCAGGTACTGACTAATGAAAGGTTAAAAGCAAAATTAGGGTTTTCACAAACAATGCAATATCCACACAATACTTCAAGTCGTTTCACAAAATGTATTTCATTCACACAATACTGAAAGCCTTTTCACGAAATATCCACACAATGTTTCAAGCCTTCTCACAAAAAAAGTTGTCTGTACAATAATGGATTTCTTTTTTCAAAAAGTATTTTGTCGACCAAATACACAACGTATTATGTACTCATAGGATTTTAACGATTTCCCCCAAGATTTACTCAATGTACATGATACTGAAAGGCTTTTCACACAATGCATTTTATCTATATACGGCTTCCAATCTGTTCTGCAGTGAGAGCTATGTCTGCTCAAGGAAAATCCCCCTAACTTCGTAGCAAAAATGATCAATGTAAAATTGTATCCACATTAGTTAATATTAAACTATGGACACACTAAGCAGGATTATCAAGACTGGCCATACAGGTATTTGAACTGAATTGAATTACATTTGAATAAACATTTTCTGAAATTGCCTTGGGCGTCTTGGTGCTAGCAAACCCTAAGGCAGACTGAGCCAAATAGGGGTGGAAATTAAAATGGGAAATAAAGCAACCATGTTTTTAACTATTTGTGGAAACTAAATAAATTGAACTGACTTTTAAAATGTAGGGGCAGTTTGTTTGTTCCATAATTGAGAGGTGGAGTACATGAAACTGCGGCTGCCCCATGAGGCTTTCTTAATTCTTGGGAAAGAAACTGAATAGCAGTTTGGGTAGCAGATTGCAGCAGTCCTCTTGGTCGGTAACACCTAAATTTCCTAGTAAGGTGGTCTGGTCCTGCTCTGTACAAGGCTTTGTGAGCCAGACAGAGCGCCTTAAATGCAACTCTTTTTTAATTGGAAGCCAATGGAGTTACACCAGAACATCTGAAACCAATTTATGCTTTGGTAGTTTTTTGAGGAGGCGAGCAGCTGCATTCTGCAGCACTTGGAGCTTATTTAATGGTAATTATTTAATGCCCAAACAAAGGGTATTACAATTGTCAAGCCTGGATAAGACCAGAGCGATGACAATTGATTTTTGAAGATGGAAAGCAATAAAAGGTAGAACCTTCCTCAGAGATCTCACCATTAAAAAGCAGGATGATATTAGTTTGTTGATTTGGTCCATAAGCGACAGCTCAGCATCAAAAATGACTCCAAAATTCTTAACCTTAGGGACTTGAGGAAAAAGTCCAGGAAAGGCATGAAGTCACAAGGAGTTGTTTCAAAAAGCTGTCTCCTTTACAAAGATGATAACCTCTGTTTTGTCTGAATTTAACTTCATACGGTTAACTGACATCCAATCAACAATTGCATCCATGCACCTGTTGAAACGATCAGTGACCTCCTTTGCATTATTTGAAGCTAACATCACTATTTGGGTGTCATCAGCAAAGGCTACCGTAGCAAATCCAAAGGAATTAATCAGCTTGGCCAATGGAGACACATAGATGTTAAATAGCGTAGGGTTGAGTGATGACTCCTGAGGGGCCCCGCAGGGAAAAGGATTTTGAATTGAACTCCTCAAGGGCCACCGTCTTCTCCCTATCCATCAGAACTTGAGAAAGGAGATCGTGAGCCAAGCCAGTGAGCCCAGTTTCTGTCAGAAGCTCTAGCAGTACAATGTGGCTTGCTGTATTAAAGGCTGTGGACAGATCCAAACGAACCACCACAGCTCTCCCACCATTGTCCATAATGAGTCTAATCTCTTCTGAAATGGGCACCAGGGCCGTCTCAGTGCTATAGCCTGACCTAAAACCACACTGCACTTCATTCAGAAATGTATTCACCTCCAGATAATCTGACAAACTTTTATTAGGATATTTTTTCAAGAACCTTTGTTGCAAATGGTAGACGTGAGACAGGATAGAAACTTTTCTCTTCCTTGTGATTGAGCAAAGGCTTTTTTTTTTTTTTTTTTACAATGGTAGCATTGAGGCGTATTTCCATAATGATACAAAAATACCTGTTTTGATGATAATGTTCAACAAAGTGGTTAAGACTGGAGCAACCTTGTCCGCTGAGACATGCAATACTTTAGGCGGACAAGGATCTGAGGGAGCTACTGACTTAGTATGGCCAATTAGCTTGATCACTTGGTTGGTGGTCAGGAGAGGAAAGTTGCAGAGCTTAGGTTTATTTGGGCTTGTGGAAGAGGATTTTGAACCTAAATAAGATAGAAAGCAGGTGAGATAAAATTACCTTGAAAGCCTCAACTTTATTTATTTTTTAAATCTGCAAGTTTGTCAAAAAAAGCCTGACTGGGAGGTGGACCAGAAGGAAGATTATGAGTAGAAAGAGCCTAAACAACTTTAAAAAGTTCCCTTGAACCATTAGCAGCCAGATTGATTTTTTTTCCATGTAAAATGTAGGGGCTGATTTAAGAGCCCCTAGTGCCTCCTTGTGCCACATTAGCATCATTTTTTTACGCTAATGAGCCCCAACAAGGCCAAAATTGCTGCACCAAATTTACAAAGTGGCGCAATGCATGCATTCCGCCACTCTGTAACCCTTTGTGAAACATTAAGCCTGCGCCAGGCATAATGTATGCAAAGGGGGCATTCCCCCGTTAGGGGGCCCGAAACAAATGGCACACAGAAATCTAAGAGATTTCTTTGCGTCATTTTTTTCGGCACTTTAGATGCCTGCTTAGAGCAGGTGTTAAAAGGAGGCACACCGTTGTTTTCATTGGGCCTCAGTGGGCTTTGCAGGAGTAAAAAGCTGAGACAAGATCTGGGTCGGAGGTTTCATCCACCCAAGACTCAGTTAAAAATACCAGATGAGGGTATAGGATTCCAAAAATTCAAGGAACTCATATTTATGTTTAAGGAGTGACTTAGTATTAATTTTAAAAAAGCATAGAGAATTCACCTTCGGTTCTGGGTGCTGTGGCCTAGTCACATGCACCAAGTTCTCCAAACAACAGCTAAAGTTACAATGGTTTCAACAATATAATCCACATTTACAAGGGGATACAAAATATTATAATTAGACTGCCTACCTAACTAACTGATGCCAAGGAACACTTCCCTTGCATATTGATAAGAGGGAAAATGACCAGGGGTCCTGACGCAAGGTGCAGTTCAGGCACAGATGGGTGCAGACGGGCTTGAATTTGGTGAACCTTCAGCACGCGATTGGCACGCTCGTGCTATTATTCAAGTTAAATAGTCTCCTCCTAGAGGAAGACTAGACCACTGCTTTCCCAAAATGGGGTCCGCTCGCTCAAACCAGCGAGTCAGGAAATGCCCCAAAATACAGTAAATTGACTCACTGCAGTAATTTAAATAGTGCCACAGTATAGATGGTAAAAACCATTGGAGTATAAATGTTAATAATGCTTTTGGTGCACCAGACATCAGCAATAGGTAACATTTATATTCACATTTAAAAGCCTAACATAGAGAAAAAGCGGCACTGGCACGGGTTCACGTTTATATTTAATGGCAGACATTGTGCCTACCAGAACTGACAATGTCCTAACATGATTTAAACAATGTGAAATATATTTTAATCATTAGAATGAATGAGTATTAGTAGAAACGAAGACAATTTATAATGATTTATGATTTATTAGTTTAAAGTTACATGTGGGCAGAAAAATAAATGCACATCTCTGTTATATTTAATGTGGTGCTTTAACAAAGACTGCAATTATTATTGGAATGCTTTCACTTATGTTGATGATATATTAATAATGCTGAATTGATAAGTTTACATATTGTATGTCTTTTATTAAGAGTGGTATTAATGCATTGTATATTTTGAGTTAGCATAACTAGGCCTGAAGTCTTTATATTTGCAGTAGCATAAAATGTTGAGTCATTTCTTTCCCTCTAACATTAATATTTCCAATAGGTTGTTTCACATGATTTGTAAAGGGTTCCTTTGTTTTATGTGCAAGTTGTACACTGCAGTGCCCTTGGATGGTTCAAAATAACAACATGATGACTGAAAGGAGAGTAGTTCTATTGTTTAATATACTCGTTCTCATGAGAAAGGAGAAAACCGTCTTGTGAAATGGGAAGGAACGTGGATTGCAACAAGTAAAGTACAAATTGTTAAATGCCATTCATTATTTCATGAACGGACACAACTGTCTTAGTAATTAACCTCCTTTTGACAGGAGGGGCGTAAAACTTTGGTTTTCCTTTGCACCAGGCACAACTTCTAGGGAGTGATACTGTTTGTTATGGAAAAACACAGTGCCATACACACATAAATGTGAACACAGGTATACACAGAGATACATGCGCATGAGGCTTTTGATTGTCTCTGCTTTGGATCAGGACAGTGCTCTCCTCAATTCCTGGCTTGGTAATGCACCTAACTCACACATTTTCACTCTGGCTTCTCAGTGGCATCTCTAGAAGTGAACAGGAGGCAAGGGTGGCACACACTGTGCCTCTGAGAAAACAGGTGAGGACTACCTTAAAAGGGCACACACAGAAACACACACACATATATATTCACTGAAATAAACGAAGGTTACAGGGACGTTATAGTTAGGTTCTGAATTTACTCATACAAAACCATAGAATTCACCTGTTATAGTTAGAGATATCTGAAATAACTATAACTCGTGTCCTAAGGTAACTATAACTTGCTCCCCCGCCATGCAACTTTTTTTAGCCCTTTATGGGTTATCTGGGACTGCAGGGGAGCCTCAAGGCCTTCCCCACAGTCCCAGTCCATTTTTTTGTTTATTTTATAATGTGCCCTTTATGGCCTATCTGGGTCCGTAGGGAAAGCCTCAAGGCCTCCCCCGTTGTCCCTGAGAATTGTTTTTGTTTAATTAATTATATGCCCTTTTTAGGCTATCTGGGACTGCAGGGGGAGCCTCAAGGTCTCCACCACGGTCCCTGATGAATCCTTTTATTTAATTAGTTATATGACATTTATGGGCTATCTGGAACCACAGAGGGAAACACCAGGCCTCCCCACGGTCCCATTGATCCAGCAAAAAAGGAGCTGCTTTAAGTAGCAGCTCCCTGGTTGCTGAATCAAACCTGCGTGCAAGGAACAGAGATGAAAACTCCTTTTTTGACAGCAGACATGCTGTCAAAAAGTGAAGTGTTTGCTGTGACTTGGCTGGAGCTGTCAAAGCTACAACCAAGCCACAACAAATAGCTATGTCTCAGGCGGGCACACCGGGACATAGCAGGAGCCGGCCCTGAGCGGTGGCGGCCCCCAGGGCCATCTGTGGCTCCTCGAGGGGGGCCGTGCAGCACTCCTCAAATGTGGCATAGCCGTGGGGAGGTGGTTGTCCCGGAGTCCGAAACTGACGCCCTTTCTTTTTTTTTTACTATTTGCACCATGTATAATAAAAGCCCCAGGGAGGTGGTGGTCCCTAGGGCAACGGGGGGCACCCACCACCCCGCATCCATATATATAATCATAGGCCTGGGAAGGTAGTGGTCCCCTGGGCAGCGGGGGCATGAGCCCCCCAGCATGTTAATTATAAGCCCCAGGTAGGTGGCTGTTCCTGGGGCAGTGAGAGGGGACTAGGTGCCCCCCTTGCATTATGATCTAAATCCCCCCAAGACTTGGCCCTTCCACGGCTTAGAAAAGACGAAGCGCAGGAGCCCACACTTCATAATTTTTTTAAATTTACAACAGAACTACTGCGACTCTCGCCGTAAATTTTTAAAAAGTTTTTTTAGCCCTGGAGGTTCCCTCTGGGACCCCACCACCAGAGCTAAGTGGGTGGTGACTGCACCCTGGCCCCTTTTTTTTTTTTTTTTTTTACATTTTGTTCAGGGACTGAGTCCCAACATGGCTGACAACACTTCCTTGTTGAAGTGTTGTCAGTTAATCAGATTTCAGCATGAGATTCTTGGGGGGGGGGGAGGGGGTCACGATACCTTGGCATCCCTATATATACAAATTTGGATTTCCTTTAATTTATCAAAAACTACCTAACTGATTTACATCAAATAACAAAAAGGGCTCTTTCTGGACCAAGAGATACCTTCCTGCCAAATTTGGTGGAATTCCGTCCAGTGGTTTGACGCTATTGCTGTTCAAAATCTCTCTGGAAAAATGAATGAGGAAAATGTGTTTTGGGACCGCCCCCCCTTTGTCTCGGCCCCCGCTTGACTGGTCTCCCCCAGACAGCAGCTGAAGTGAGTGTCGGATTTTCTTGGAAAGTTTTGTGAAGATTCATCAACCCGCACTTGGTAATTATTATTAATATATATATATATATATATTTACACACACACACACATATATATTCACACAAAAAAACCAAATGTTATAGTAATGTCATAGTTAGGCGAAAATGACTGTAAAAACGTAAACTGAAAACAACACTGAAATTCCCCAGTTGTAGTTAACTGAAATAACTTTAACTTGCGCTGCGCCCCCACCATGCACAGTGTTGTCAACAATAATGAAATTTCAGGTATCATCAGTGATTTTACCAATGATGTCAGAGAATAAGTCATGAGTGATGTAATATGTGAGGTGTTAAGAAGTGCAAGGCAAGGGTGCTAGAGTTATAGTGTCCAAGGCTCACACATCAGAAAATCTCTGACCTAGCCAACACAATAGAAACAAATCTCCTTTCACCACATTGTCTTTTTTACTCTGAACTGTGCCTCACTACTAATAATGAAAGCAGATGTCTGTGAGGAAATACTAGAAGGGCAGGAAGATAACGCTTCATGCCAGGGTCTCTAGGATCTAAGAAAAGTACTGGGTGTACTTCGAGGGGTAAGAACAGAAGTGTAAAATCTGAATTGTCCTTGAGCAGTAGTGACGGCAATCTAACAAGCACCTCATCTCTCACTCGTACATGTTCAAGGTGCTAGCCTCGCTGGTGCCTGAGCCATGACCCAAGTAGGGCTCGGCTGACTTGTGTTTGCTGCCTTTGGAAGAATGAGGGAGCTTGGAGTGTTAACCTCTTCTCAAAATGTCGCCTTCCTTCATCCACCAGTTGTGAGGGGATTTGAATCCTTTAAAAATTATGGCCTGTATTTATACTTTATGTAGCGCCGCATTTGCGCCGCTTTTTGACGCAAAACGGCGCAAACCTACAAAATACAATGGGTGAATATCTCCCATCTGAAAATGTACTTCAGCGCCTCATACAGCAAGCGCAATATAATGCTACAGTACAGCACATCGCTGAGAGAGCTTTGCAATCACGCTTGACAGTCCTAGGAATTAAATATAGTTGTCCTATCTCTAACAAAACGTTTGGGAAGTAGTCTGGAATTGGAAGCTTCTTGTAACCCTGTGCTTTTACTTCTGCTTTTCTTACTGGAAACATGTGACTTAATGATTTTATTTCTTTTTAGTATCACTCCTTGCATGCTCATGTTATCCTCCAAACTGTTTGCTGTTCGGTGTTTTTTCTAGTCCTGTGATTGTAACGCTTTTGTATTGTGTTCTGAAAATATGTTACTAGCTACATATGTTTATTATCGTTATTGCAAATCCCTTAGCCAACGCCCAGCAACTCTGACTGGAGGGGCCAGCGGAGAGGAAGAGACTTGCTCTAGTCTCTCCGCGGGCTCTTTCGGGAGGGGAAGTGACGGCGCGGGACGGGATTGGGTTAGAGGTAAGTGGGGGTGGGATTCAAGGGTGGGGTATAAAAGGGGGAGTGGTGGGAGGGACCGGCCTCTTTCCGTATGAACCCATCGTGCAGTTGGTTTGGCCGGTCCCTAGGGAACAGCATATAAGGCAAGTGTAGGCAGGGGGCTGGGACGTGGGGGGAGCCTGTTTTTATGCAGTGTAAAGGCTGCTAATTTCGTGAGTTGCAGCGCGGTTCTCAACGAGTCGCGCGGACCGCCAGCATGCACTTGCGGTGGCCGGGCAGAGTGCGGCTCGTGGCAGTTAATTCCTTTTTTTAGGGCAGCATTAGGAGACACAGTATAAACCGCCGAGCATAACCCACATTGCTCTGTTTTTCCTGGTGATCAAGCGGCGATGCGTTTCTGACTATATGCGCCGACCGCAGGTGGACACGTTTGGTCGCCGGACAGACCAGCTCACGGCACACATTCACGGCAGGAGGCACAAGGGAGTTTTTTCCGCTTTCGCGCCATGGCGACCAGCCATGACGCAGAGACGGTAAAGGCCGCGTTTTACGCAAAGCCGGCCGAGCTGACCTCCTCAGGCCTGAGGTTTTGGAGAAGGCCTGGATTGGAATGGTGCGGCCGACGCGCAGCGTGTCTGGCCGGGTAGCGGCAGTGATAGCCGCTTGTTCATCGCGGTCCTGAAGAGAGGTCAGGTATAGGTGCACAGAGAGCGCCCACCTTTGATGCAAGTCTGACTATAAGGGGACGCTCCCTCTCCAGGATACTAGCCTCGTATGTTAGGGTCCTCCCCAGGTATTCCCTTGGTAAAGGTAGGCCCTCCTTTTACCCCTTTCTAATATGATTACTTCATGCAGCGCACCATAAGCAAATGCAACAGGGATCCAATGCCCTGATGAATCCCCAGAGACCCTCCATAGCTCAATTTCAGGGGCAGAAACATGTCGGCTACTTCTTTTAGATAGGTGACCTTGTGAGTCATTGCTCTCACACCGGTCCCCCAGTTCTTTTTAATCACACCACACGGAACCCTTTATTAAAAATTCACCCGGGTATCTGAGTAGGTGTTTTTATTTCCCTAGCATAGCTGGATCCCCTTTCCAGAAATAAAATTAATTTACGCACTCCCTCCTGTTCCTTTAACAGTGAGGTCGAGTCCGCCCAGGTGGCACTGTCCTACCTGGGTGGGGCTAGGTGGTCATATGATGAAGCATGACACTATATAGTACTCTGTTTTGTGATTTAGCCGCTTGTTCATCGCCTGAGAGGGCAAAAAAGCCCAAAAAAGCGGCGGTGGGACGGGCACGCGGTGCAGCCTCCCCCACCAGCCAAATGGGAGAGGGTGAGGGCCCCCACTGCGAGGCAGAGCCAGTGGAGGAGGGGGCAGCATCCGAACAGCCAGATGGGGGCAATGAGGCCCAGCTGGAACAACCAGTGGGGGAAATCGCCCCCCTGGAGGAGTTAGTGGTACAAGAACTCCTGGGCCCCAGTGCAGAGTTGACTCCAATGGACTTGTCCCTCCCCAGAGATGGGACCAATTTAGCAGGCCTCCCCATGACTACCAAGAAGAAGGGCAAGGGCCCCAGGCAGAGGGGTGGCCCAGCGAAAGGGAAGGCGAACAAGGTACAAAACAGGAAGGCTGGGGGGGACGGTACACCACAGACACTTACAGGAACCGGGCAGAGTGGCCCCAGCCAAAGCAGGCTGGACATGGGTGAAGCTTGGGATTTAGAGGCCAGGATACGGGAACAACTCTGCATAGTGGCAGAGACAGAGGACAGGTGGGCCCAGTTATGTATGGAGCGTGAGATGGCCTCGCCATACGGCCGGCAACTAGAGAGGCCAGCAGAGGGTGCAGGGAGCACAGGGAATCATGTCACAGGAAGCTGGCAAGGGCAGCTGGGTTTGGGTACCGAGCAGTAAAGGGCAGGAGGCCAGTGCGGCCAGTGGATTAGGCAGCGTGATGGGTGCCAGTGGCGCACACAGCCATGAAAGGCGCGGAAAGGCGATGCCAATACTTGAGGTTGGCAGAAAGAAGGTGATGCCAACGGGGCGCAACACGGCCCCAGCACGTTGGTCTGAAGCGCTAGAGGGGTCTTTGGCGGCATTCTCTACTCCACAGGATCGAGGTTTCCACAGAGATGGTTTGCGCCATGAGGGACATGATGAGTTTCCAGCCAACTACAGGATGGCGAGTGGTGGTGTCGACAATAGATTGGATGCGGGTGAGGAAGATGTGTTGGAACTCGACTATGAGGAGGATTTGGATGACTGGGAAGATGGGGAGATACGGGAGGTAGAGGTGAGCAGCATGAGGGGGAGGGGGAGAGGGCACAGGAGCGGCGCAACCCCTCTTTCCGTTTCTATCTTACAGGATCGGGCTGTTGGAGGAGAACAGCATGAAGGGCGGCAAGGGCCGGCATGTGGACGAGGGGCCAGGAAGGTTTCACGGCCTTTGGGAACACAAGGGAGTAGTAAAGGGCAATGGTGGTCGGTCTGGGGGGATGGTGTTGGGGGGGAGATACACCTGCACGTAAGTCCATCGGGATGGGTGATTTTTCTATTTTGGACACATTGGGGGGCAAAGTTTCTCAAGGGGGGGAGAAAGAGAAGAAGCTACAGGACAGTGTGACCACTATGGACGAAGGTGGGGACAAGGTAGCAGGAGAGACGGCAGGGACAGAGGATAAAGAAAGCGGAAGTCACAAAAAGAGGCTTCCGTATATGGGGCTGGCTATGCCCTTGGGATCGCATGTGGCAGAAAATATGGAAACACGAGTACGTAGACGTTTTCAAACTCCTACATAGAGACATACAAGCTAAGGAAAGCTCAAAGGAAGAGGAGTGGGAGCTAGCACGTAGACCAAGGGTACCGATTACAATGGGCAATTGGACATCGGCATTTTTGATTTTCGCAAGCATTTATTGCGAAAAATACTCAGACAGGGCCATAGCGCTGTTTAAGTATATGGACATCATTCGGAAGGCGCAAATGCATTTTGGGGGTTTCGCCCGGTTGAGTTACGATGAGGAGTTCAGGGCCAGAATAAGTGTTAATCCCGGCAAACCTTGGGGGGATGTAGATCCAGAATTAAGGATGCAGTGGATGGCGTCGTCGCAGTCCACGGCATCTACACACACTGCCAGTGGCCTGCTTGTGGTTTATAAGCCTTTTCAGGCTCGTCCCGCCCAAGGAGGGGCGGGCGTGGGGCAGAGAGCTGCAACTAACACGACGGGAGCTTGCTGGAACTTCAACAAAGGTTTCTGTTCCAGACAGCCTTGCAAATTCAAACACGATTGCTCCAAATGCGGGGATCGTCACCCGGTTACACAATGCTTTTCACTATCCAGTCCAGCAGAGCAATGGAAAGCAGCCAGGGGCGCCCAAAACGCTCCTGTCCCAAAGGGGTCCTACACCAGTTTAGATCGACTTTATCATAAGCTGGCTACAAAGATACCCTGATAGGGTCACAGCCATTAAGCTAGCACAGGGTTTCCAGGAGGGTTTTCGGGTCAATTACCGAGGTCCGCGTAGGAGGCGATGGGCAGACAACTTGCGGTTTGCAAAAGAATTGCCACAGGTAGTTAGGAGTAAGCTGGATAAGGAAGTGTCATTGGGTAGAATTGCAGGGCCTTTTTACGATTGGCCGAGTCCAACTTTGATGATCTCCCCTTTAGGAGTAGTGCCGAAGAAGGCCCCGGGTGAGTTTCGGTTGATACACCACCTGTCATGGCCGGAGGGCGCATCTGTCAACGATTTCATCGCGGCAGAAGACACCAGGGTAGTATACGCATCTGTAGACAATGCAATAAAACTGGTCAGGGTATGTGGCAACGGGGCAGAATTGGCAAAGTGTGACATTCAATTAGCGTTCAGGCTACTGCCTATACACCCAGGAGATTTTGACGTGCTGGGGATGCAATTAGAGGGGGCCATTTATGTGGACAGGGTCCTTCCTATGGGTTGCGCGATATCATGCGCCCTATTTGAGGCATTTAGCACGTTTATGCAGTGGGTTTTCGTCAAGATGAGCGGGCATTGTGCGGTGACCCACTACTTGGATGATTTCCTTTTTATAGGCACAGGTGACTCCGGGGCTTGCGGGAAGGCTTTGTTGGCCTTTCAAGAGATGGTGCACCAAATGGGGGTGCCTCTGGCACCTGAGAAGACTGAAGGACCTCTGGGAATACTTACGTTTTTGGGCATCGAGCTAGACTCCATTACCTTGACAGCCAGGCTACCAGCACAAAAAGTCAAAGAAATGCTGGAATTCTTGGGCTCAGTGAGGGAGGCACGTAAGATTGATTTACGAACTGCACAGAAGCTTCTAGGCTACCTCAACTTTACATGCAGAGTAGTTAGAGGAGGGAGGACTTTTTGTAGGAGGCTAGGGCTGGCGATATCCTGGGCAGTACTGCCACATCATAGGATACGAGTTTCTTTGGGTCTAATAGAAGATGTGAGGGTGTGGGAAACATTCTTGAAACATTTTAATGGGGTATCCATGTTTTTCTGTGAGGACGAGACAGTGTGGCAAGTTCAGATATTTTCGGATGCGGCGTGAGCAAAAGGATTTGGAGTTTTCTGGGATGGTCGGTGGTGCGCTGAATCATGGCCAACACAATGGATAGAACAAGGGAGGAGTATTGCATTTTTGGAATTTTTTCCCCGCTTAGTGGCAATGGCAGTTTGGGGGCAGGAGTTAGCGAATAGAACAGTTTTATTTAGAGTAGATAACATGACAGTGGTAGAACTCGTCAACAGACAGAGGGCTAGGGACATTAGGGTTTTGCGCTTGTTGCGCCAGTTTATGCTGCAGTGTCTATCATTAAATGTAATTTTTAAAGCGGCTCGTATACCAGGAGTATACAATGAGATCGCGGATTCCCTGTCTCGTTCACAGAGGCAGCGTTTTCGCAACCTGGCACCTGGAGCAGAACGGAACAAGACAGCAGTCCCTCCAGACATTTGGGAGTGGGGGGCATGATGATCACGGGGCTGGTGGAGATGTCTTTAGCGGAATCCACTTGGCGAAGGTACCGGCTGGCTTGGTTGGATTTTCAATCATTTGAGCATTTTACAGGGAACTTTTGGCTACAGAAGGGGAAACCGTTAGAACACCAGGCGTTGAGTTTTGTGCTTTTCATGATTCAGAAAGGTTTGACTTTGGCGACTATTGGTGGGAAATTAGCTGGGGTGTCATTTTACGGGAAACTGTTTTTTGATCACGACCCGGACAGAAATGATCTTCTGGGCAAAATGTTAAAAGGATGGGGCAGGGTTAGGTCAGCAGAGGGTAAAGTGGCCAGAGAACCAATTAGTTTTGAGCTATTATTGGAGTTGTTGCACGTGCTGCCAGTGTGTTGTGCAGATGAGTATGAGCTGGCATTGTTTCGTTTATGTATGGTGTGGATGTTTTTTGGCGCATTTCGCATGTCGGACTTGCTGGATGTCAGAACAGCGGCAGGGGTGCAACATAAGGAGGTTTGTTTACATGGTGAACGGTTGGGGATTTGGCTTAGACGGTCTAAGACCGATCAGCTAGGCAGGGGGAAATGGGTTTGGTTGAGAAAAAGGGGCAATGCTATGGCCTGCCCAGTTCTGGAATGGGAAAAGTTCCAAATATTAAGTTTTTCCTCTAGGGAGGCTGGGGTATTTGTACACAGGTCCGGGTCCAAGCTTACTAGTTTTCAGTTTTTACACATTTTGCAGATGTCTCTGGGTCGGACGGGCTGCAGGGCCATGGAATTTGTCACACATTCTTTCAGAAAAGGGGCTGCTACGGCTGCAGCACTATTGGGTTGGGACTGGGCTAAGATGAGGGCGATGGGGGGCTGGAAGTCAAGGTGCTGCTGTAAGGCCCTGAAGGGCGGGGGAGCGAGTGTAGTATATTACGTAGGGGGGGAGGGTGCCGGTTTCAGAAAGCATGTTTTTACAGTTCTTTTTCCATTACAGGAGAGGTGCATGGCAAAATGGTCACGTGGCTGGTGGGCTATTCCTTTATCCACTGGGCGGCGAAGTTCGTGGAGAAACAAGTTTATGGCTGGGCATTAGGACTTCCTAGTAAACGGCACGAGGTGCAGTGGTGGGGGAAGGGCGGCATGCGGTGGGGTAACCTGCTTCCTTTCATCACATCTAACCTAATGAACAAGGGGTGCCTGGATTTGCTAATTATCCACCTGGGTGAGAATGACCTTGTAAAACTATCAGGACTCACACTACTGCAACACATGCAGAGAGACTTGGAGATCATTAAGCATAAGCTGCACGGCACCTGCTTGGTGTGGACAGAATTTGTGCCTCGTAGGGTATGGAGAGGGGCAGTCAAATATGGAGCAATGGAACGGGCTCGCAGGAAGCTTAACAGAGCTATGAGAGTTTTTTGCTGGGCACAGGGGATAAAAATCCTGAATCATGAGGGCATCACAGAGCAAGACAAGACGCTCTTTAGGGATGATAGGGTGCATTTGTCCACACTAGGGAACGCATATTATTTGATGAACTTGAGGTTGTTGGTCGAGGATTGGTGGGGGGAAAGCATGTGGGTCAGGGATCAGGAGTGACGTGGTCAGGTTGCAGTAGCGTGTATGCTGGGGTGGGGCAGCAAAACGCCAAATAGGTTTGTGCTGGTTGGCAATAGATGGGGGAGGGTGGTGAGTCAGATGCGGGCTTGGCCACCCTTCCAGGGAATAAACAAGCAGGTGAAGGCTGTGAGTGGAGTGTATGCAAAAACCAAATGCAGCATGAAAGGAAAAGGGGAGTGTGTAGGGGAATGGAAACAAAATGAGGGTTTGAAGTGGTAGGATGAGCGAGGAGATGTTAAAGGGAGGGCGTTATTAAAGTTGTGGTTTTCAAGATAAAAGTTCAAGTTAATTTTGCTTGTTGCAATCCTGTCCTATTAAATGACCTTTTACACTGAATGGCTGTCACTGGTTTATGTCCCGATGGAGGAGCCCGCGGAGAGGAAGAGACTCGCTCTAGTCTCTCCGCTGGCTCTTTCGGGAGGGGAAGTGACGGCGCGGGACGGGATTGGGTTAGAGGTAAGTGGGGGTGGGATTCAAGGGTGGGGGATAAAAGAGGGTGTGGGGGAGGGACCGGCCTCTTTCCGCTTGAACCCATCGCGCGGTTTGTTTGGCCTCCCACCCACCTGGCAAAGGTTAGATAAGAGAGAAGAGTTAAAAAAAAATGTATTTAGCAGAAGAAGGGGTAAGCGGGTAGACTGTCAGTTAGGGCAGGTTGCAGAAAGGGTTAGACAGTAGAAGGGGGAGGGTGGTGAGTCAGATGCAGGCTTGGCCACCCTTCCAGGGAATAAACAAGCAGGTGAAGGCTGTGAGTGGGGGGTACGCACAAACCAAATGGGGCATGAAAGCAAAAGGGGAGTGTGTAGGGGAATGGAAACGAAATGAGAGTTTGAAGTGGTAGGATGAGCGAGGAGATATTAAAGGGAGGGTGTTATTAAAGTTGCGGTTTTCAAGATAAAAGTTAAAGTTAATTTTGCTTGTTGCAATCCTGTCCTAATAAAGGACCTTTTACACTGAATGGCTGTCACTGGTTTATGTCCCGATGGTTTTGTCCCCGTCATAAGAATAAATAAGATTAGATAAAAACACCTTCAGTCAAAAAGTTACAGTTTTCGCTAGAATGGGTTATTACTGTCTTCAGTCTGTGAAAGCCTAAACTGCATGCATAAAACATAACATTACATTTCATTTAGTAATGTTAAGTTAAATGTCACGAAAGGCCTGTTCTGGTGGTTCTGAAGCTGGTGGTGGCTGTCCAGAGGTGGATCAGTACCGGGTTGCCCGGTGACATGGAGAAGCTGCCCCTTCCATGACCTCACCTCCACCTCGTTGAGCTGTCGGTCCAGCAGGGCGATGGTCTTCTCCTTGCGCATGCGCGCCTCCTGCAGGAGCACCTGTTGCTGAGGCAGTTGTTTCTGAAACGAAATTTAAAAAGACACATAAGGTGCTATAATGCGTTCCAACAGGGAGGAGTAGAGGTGGAAAAGAGAGGCAAAGAGAGGAGGAGAAGCAGATAGGTAAAACAGAGCAAAGTATGTGGCATACTCTTCCAAAGTAAAAAGGGTTGACAGCAGAGGATAGAGAGCTACTACGAGAGACAGAGATGAGGATAGGAAGAGATGAAGAGAACAGGGGTGTCCTGGAGGCTACACAGATGTAAAAAAAAACTGATATGAGGAGAAGGTCACCGCTGCTAGGGAAGGGGTAGAAGCACCAGCCCTAGCCGCCTTTCAGGTGCTATGCCACAGATGTAACAGATTCTACCCAACCCACTCCAGCCTCAGGGAAGACATGATGCCTCCCCTGCTACTAAAAGGTCTATTAAAATACAACCAGTCCAGACTGATCTTACCTGGCATTGGGTGTTTCCCCAGGAGACTAGTAGAATGGTGGTGCAGTACTTTTGTTACTGGGTGCCGGTTTTGTAGCAGGGCAGCAGTTTTAAAAGCACTGCAGAGTTCTTTGTATATCCAACAGTTTTCAGGCGACAATAAAAGTGCCATGATGACTTTGGTGATTAACTTACTTGCTGGAGAGAGCTCAGAGGTATGTATATTGGTAGGTTTGACTCATCTAAGGTTGCACAGATGATTAATATGCCTGCTGCAAAGAATGTGTATAATGCTATTAAAGAACAGTATTTTATGTGCTTAATTCAGTGGAATAATACTTTTGTCAAAGAAATCCTTTGGTTACTGTGCAGTTCATAACTTACAATCATAATCTAGCACAGTGAGCTATGAGCTGTTATCAAAGAGCTGCATGCAACCTGCATGGTATCGGTTAGAAAGTTATGTTTTTTTCCAGTTTTTAGTTATCCTAATTTTGCTAAAATGGGGTTGTTTGGGTGAAATAAATTGTTATTAGTAAAGCCAGCCCTAACCACTGTATTACATTCTGAATCCTGAGTTTATGCTTCCAGAGACCATGCAATCCTGCCTTCCAGTATGGATGACACATGAATCCTACACCTTGTGGAACCCTCTGACTCATGTAACATTTTCTATACACTGATTTACACATGTATGATTCATTGTCTGTGTGTGTGTGTGTGATGTAAAGTGCTCCACCAACCTACACTGGTAAGAAAGGCAATATAAAACAAATAAAATACATGTGAGTGAGAGCTATGGAGAGATAAGAGGCACTCTTAGAGAGAATCATTGAAGACTAGCCGCCAATAAAAATTGCCGTATCTTGATGCACTGTGGGGTCATCATTTACTATGTTTTACAAACTAATACAATTGAATATATAATGAAAAACGTGTCATAGAATACACCATTTTTTGCCATTTTTTCCCAAATTTTCTTGGGAGGGGGAGAACTCCCAAGCACATTGTAGTTGTCAAGCTCGGTTGCTATGCACTCTATGGGAGCTGGTGTAACAAAATTTGCCAGAGCTGCTTTGGGTTCCTAATTTAGCCCTGAATACAAAGCTGATTAGAAGGGGCCATAGGCTTCACAATGTCAGACCAGGTGAGAGTGCACGCAGCTGAGATGTCTGACAATGCATGGGTATGCCAGCTAAACTTATCTCTCAGGATATAGAGGCCAACTGTCTGTCCCAACTAGGCAACAGCTGAGAGGGCCCACAGGCTGAACATTACTCTCAACCTAACATAAACCTTACCAGAGAACAGTCGAGGGACATGACTGTCTCAAACAGTGCACCACCAGAGTAACCAAGCATCTAGACCTAATGTAGCCAGTCATCGCTCACCTTATGTTTCATCTCTGAACTTAATCTCACAGGATAATTTAATAATCAGCATGAAATAAACCCTCACTGTAATTTCACTTCCTGTCTTGATTGGGTTGACTGCTATGATGTTGGGTCATCAATATCCTGATGTGGATCCCTGCTACGACTTTGATTCCCAGCTATGTATTGATTAGGTCCCCCTGCTGCGACTTTGGTTGCGTGCTATGACTTTGTTTCCTGCTGTTTCTTGATTACGTTGCCTGTCATGACTATGGCTCCCTGCTCTGTCTACATTTATTTACCTGCATGACGTTGGCTCGCTGCTGTATCTTGATTTGATTTCCTGCTATGTCTTGATTTCCATGCTATGTCTTGATTTTCCTCCCATGACTTTGATTTGCTGAGGTGTCTTGGTTTAGTTCCCTGCTATAATGCTTGCTTCCTGTTATGCCTTGTTCCTTGCAGTGTGTGTATATAGATCATTGCAATGACTCCTCCACAAGCACTGAGTTTTACATCCACTTTAATAAATGCTTCATACGCCTTGGTTTCTATATACTGTCCAGCTTCAGGGTGCAGTGTTAGGGTATAGTGTATCAATAGAGTGCTTGTACAAGGATGCTTCGTGGCGCTTTAGAAAGACAAAACCTTTAAATCTCACAATGACTTGTGAAAAAGGTTGGAAGGTATTTATGAAAAAAGGCATTCAGCTGGCGTCTAAAATAGATTAGATTTGTTTCTGTCTACTCAAAGGGAAATATATCTAAAGTTTGCCTCCTAAAGTAGAAAAATCATGTATGCACCCCAGGCAGTACGTTCAATGGCAAAACGTGGGCAGAAAAGTGGATGTGCCAGCAATGTGGGCATATTATGATCTTCTGGAATGGCAGAATTAACCCAAGATATGGATCAGGGTCGCCACTCCTGGAAGAAGGACTTCCAGAACTGTAGAAGGTGCTATGAAAGTTACTCCATATGCACTGAGACATAGCTTACTCAGTGTGATTCGGGGGATGTGAATCTCAAATTTTCCAACTAAAAATGCAGAGGGTTTCAGGATGGAAGGTGAGATTACCAAAGTACGGGAAGGACTGTTGCCATGTGGAACAGGGTTAGTAATGATTTGCATTAGGTGGACACAGTGAGTAAAAAACAGTGGGTTGGGATGCTGCCCTGAGCAATTGCCACTGCTTAGAATAACTGCAAGCATTCATCCCGTCACCTTTTGGGTCTTTCATTGCCAGACGTATGCCTAGAAACTTCCTTAGACTGATGACGTTTTCCAAGCCTATTACTGTCAATGTTTATGAATTCATAGTTACTCAAATTTGCACCTATTCTAGGAGTACTTCTATGAGTGCAGATGTACTATTTTTTGGTAAACTGGTCATTATGTGGGCCTGATTCAGAAAGGTAATTTACACTTTTAAGCAATTTACACTTTTGAATAAGTTTACTTCTTTTTGGCTATTCACAAAATCTAAGTGCAAATTTACTCCAAAAGTTTGACTTACATGTGCTACCAAACTGAAGGGCCTTGGACCTATTCACAATCTGCATTTTGTAGTACGTTATGTAGTACTACAATAGTACCACAAACCTACTACAGTATGCTACTCACAAACTGCACTTTTAAGAACTACTTTAAAAAACAGTTGTATTTCAGAAGTACAGTTTGTCAACAGCATTTTGTAGTAGGTCTGTACTGCTATTATAGTGCTACAAATCATCCTACAAAATGCAGCATGTGCAGCTTGCACAGAGCACATCCTGAACTTAAGTATTTATATGTGGTCCCATATGTGATAATAAAGTAAAACAGACTCTATGAAATACAGGTTGTCCCTAGGACCACACCGTTTGAACAAGCAGGGAAGCCAGTATTTATTCCAAGTTATTTGGTTTCACAGTTTGAAATTCAGCCACCAGTTGTATATCCCTATGCCTCTCTAATGTTTTACGTCAAAGGTCACTGTTTTGGCTTTGATTTGTGGCACACAACAAACTGACAGCGACATAGCCAACCAACTCAGGGCTTCCTGACCCAACTACCAGGGCAAGAATGCATTTATTTGAGGAGTGTAACACCTCAGAAAGCCCCTTGAAGCTATGCCCCTGCATATACAGTTTCACACAAGAAACCAAAGAGAGAGACACTTATGTGAGTTTTTCACACCTGGGTTTTATCTATCTATAGACTTCTCCATTTGGAGCCAAAAACACTGCAACACCTAACCTGGGCATGATGCCAGTAATATGGAGATCCTGCAAGTTAACCAGATTGAATTTCAGCTAGTTAGTCATTGCTAATCATGATTTTTGTGAGCTACAAGGTGAGCCCACTGCCCCTGCATTCAAGTCTATCTATGATCAGGACAGAGAATGGATCAGCTAATTGTTTAAATTGGGGTATTCTAAAATCAACTTGTTATGGAGTATTTCTATCAGGGAAGGAGACATTTTGTATGCATTTACTGGACTGACATCAGAGAAACCTCTGAAGGGCCCTCTAGAGGGTTTGTGAAGTGAAGCATCCTGCAGCTTTAACAGTCTAAGGAATTCTCTGAAAACCCCAAGGAAGTGATATGCTCCAGAAAGGGTCCATCTTGAAATGGATCTTTGTGTGCAAGATATCACGCTTCCTGTTAATGATCGTATCGAAGTTGCTCTGCACTTTGTGGACAAAGGGCTATACTATTCCCCCACTGCTTGTTCTTTGACGTGTTCCCAGGACTGACGGATCAGATTGCTCCAGAATCACAGAAGATAAAAGAGAATTCAGTATCTTGGCCCCTGCAAATGCTCTTCACAATCCTGAGGTTGATGTTAAGAATCATGGTTCTGACCGAGAGTTGGGTCCACTCACGGACTGAAGATGTAGTTAACTCTAACCTTTTTTCACAGTATTGGTTAGGCAATGCTGCAACTTAGTTCAGACTCTGTTGTGAATTGAGATTCTTTCATTTTAGTTTAGTTATGCTTCAGGCAGATATATCATTGGTGAGTTTACTGCCTTTATTGGCATCTGCTTTTAGTGTGAGCTGCTCAGGGCCTGATTTAGGTCTTGGTGGAGGGGAATACTCCGCCACAAACGTGACTAATTTCCTGCTTGCCTTAATACGAACCCATGATATCCTATGGAAATCGTAATAAGCTGGACAGGATATCCATCAAGTTTGTGACAGAGTGTTCCTTCTGCCAACATCTAAATCAGACCCTCAGTCTTGTATGGTGAAATGTCACTTCCTTTTCTTTCCCTGTTTCAAGTCAATTCTGAGTATCAAAGGGAATTAGGTAGTTCACTCGGTAAGTCACAAATGCACTGCGCTCTTGACTCATTGCTCACTTTAGAAGGCTTCCAGTTTTCTTCCAACTTCTGCTATGATATTCTGTATTCCTAGAAGGATTTACCTATTGTTTATTTTTCTGTATGAGTTGAAGCTTTCGTCATTCTGCCTCTGTTTCCACTCTTCATCCAGCTAACCATTCTGGACTCAGAAGTGGAAACAAGATGCAACAGGCCTTCCTTTCAAACTAAAAGGTGTCAGGAAGAACGTCTTGGAAGACCTGAACTTGAAAGGAAGTCACTGAGTCATTCAAAGCATTATGGAAAAGCCAACCTACCCCTAACCAGTACTCTCAACGTCTCCCTTTCAACATAGTGAGGCGCAAATGGAAAAGCTGTTAGGTAGCAGCGCTTGCCCAAACTTCGGTGTGGTATCCTTGGACTGCATCTAAAGCAATTAAGTGTCATTGAATATTCCCAATATCATATGGAAATTAATAGAGACTGTGCACCTATTAAATGAGAGTCCAATGATTTCCTCTAGAAGCACCCCTGGAATATTTGGAGGATTTAGGATAGGCAAATTATGGCAATATGTGAGTGGAGGAAGAATCAAAGGGCCTTTAGAAGCAGGTGAAGATTTGGTAGGATGTGATTCCTAATCTTGAATGCTTTGTGCAGCATGCAGCTTATGCTCCATTGCTTGCTGAAGAGGGGAAGTATTAACAAATGTTCCTTCTGAATACAATCCACCTTATGTCCCTAATCCTTATTTGGAATCCCACCGCCACCGACACCATACCTATGACCTCTTAACTAACACTATCATAGGCTCATCCAAAAGAAAGCAAGTCTGAGCTTTCATCTTGGAGAGAAAGATCATCCCTACCATTCCTCCAAAGATATAGAGAACATTTGGCTTTTGCCAAAGATTGAGAGACGTTAAGTAGCATAGCCCAAGACAGAGCATAAGTGCATTTCCACATAGGACTTGGGCAGGGCATTGTTGCGCTTGATCTCTTTGGTATCACAGAGGAAGACATTGCTGCAAGTAATGGAAGAGGTCCAAGCCAGATAGAAAAATATTGGTCCACCTGTATATAAAGGGAACATCCACTTCAGGACCAGCCCTATGTCCTAGACTCTCCATTCATAGAAAGTCAGGTCCTTCTCTTTGGGGGTGATTTGGGAGGTTAGCTGAAAATGTAGATTACGTGGGTGGAAGATAAGCAAGTCACTGGTGTTAGATTGAGGTTCTTCAGCTGTCAAATCGACATTCCCTTTTAAATATTCCAGCAATACAGCTGTCTTCCTTCAGGGTACCTGGAGAGTTCTATGCTGCTTTTCTTCTCACTCTTCTGTGTTTTTTGTTACTTCAGGACTTATGCCAATGTTTCTCTCATTAGGTCCAATATCCTATGTGAAAAGGGAGGTTAGGTCTCTGAGAGTAACTCTGTATTCTCTCTTGTATCTGGTGTTTGCCATTTTTCACGCTGCTAAGCCAGAGGATAAACCCATGATGGCAGATCAGTCAATTTGCCCTTCCCCTGGTGACCTCAACTAGTGAACATCAGTGAAGTCCCTAAGGAAAAAAAAGAGTCTGCTACAAAGTCGGGCCTGAAGTCTCCAACCCTTTGACATGCCAATAACAGTGGAAGCCTCACAAACCAAAATGCCTCTCAAAGTATGTACTTGGAATTGACTTGCCCCATAAGCTGACATTCTAGATTTATGCATCACCTATGCCAGAGTTAATACTCACTCACTGTGTCCTACGGATAGACACTATCTATCTTTACATTCTAGAGGAGACTGAAGGTAAGCTCCTTCCATGATCCAAATGCTATCTACATTGGCCATTTTATTTACCCACAGTCTACTATCCCTGCGCTACAAATAGAGTGCCTTGTCACTTAGGCACTCACAAGCCATTTGCAAATTATTAGGAGTATGTGGCATTATACAAATGCTACAGTACATGGATGAAAAAGTAAATATGTGGTTTTCTTGGAGGAGAGCGGGGACAGGGCCAGGCAGAACTCTAGTATCCTAAAGCAGCAAATCAAATCAGGGTTTATAGAGTGCAACTATTCACCCGTAAGGGTCTCAAGGCACTAAGGGAGTTTGTCCTCTGAGATTCAGTTGAAGAGCCAGATTTTATGATTCTTCCTGAATAGAGGTGCAGGGTGTTCCAGCTCTTTGCCATGAGGTAGGCGAAGGATCTTCCACCCCGAGGTCTTCCGTATGCAGGGTCTGGTGGCTAGTGCTTGCTGACCAAAGAAGAGCGGTTTGGTGGGGGAGTAGAGTCTTAAATTAGCCAGAATGCATTGTTGTTCCCCCAGCTCTGCCAGCCGTCTCAGAACTTAACACACCTAGTTGGCCTTACTATTCCAGTGCCTGAATCCCAGCTACTAGCCCCTGAATTGCATCATCACCCAATGAAGGCTAATCATTCGGTGGATGCTGCTGAACAGGTCCAAGTACAACACATATCGGCTCAGGACAAGCACACAATTTAATCCATGTCCACTCAACCCTTAAACAGACAATCTCAAATAATGACAAGCTAGTGTTGATAGCACCAGGCTACAGAGTGGACTACAGCAAAAGAATAAACAAAGACCAGCTGAATTGCTAAAGATAATCACCTGAAGAGAACCTTCAAGTGCTCTACAGCATTTACTGGACACCTTCCCTGCCAATGGGGAACAATGCCAGGTTCGTATTGGAAAAGAATAGGATGGCTGCAACAGTAATCTATTGAGCAGGCCCAAGACAAATTCAGACACCTGCTCTTCTTTTGCTACCATTCGCATTGCTGCTTCCATCTTCAAAGTCCACACCTTATGTGCCTAGGCCCAGGAAAATTATCATTATTGTTTTTTTATTTTGTTTTTTGGCAAAACCCAGGAGCCAAAAATACATCAAAATGCTTTTTTTTCCTGGATTGGTGAAATTTTTCCCATTTTTGTTTTATGGTGATTCGGGCTTCTTCGCCACACATCAAAGCAGCGTAGAGAATAGAAAGTACCACAAAAATCTGCAACAGCTGCAACATTCTACAAAATCACATGCGCAATAAATTTGTGAAAGGGAGGGCAGGATACCTGTGTACTTCAAAGTGAAACCTCCAGAAGCTTCTCCCCCATTACAAAGGCACAACTTAGGTGTAAACACTTGAACTCACACACCACCAGTTCAGTATACTTCTGGAGCTGTAGATACTATGCCATGAAGAAGGAATGCTGTGCTGCTACAAGGACTGCCACTCTCTTGTTATAAGGGAACTGCTGCCCTGCCGTGCTGACCTGCTGCCCTCTTGCCTGTGGAAGAAGAACTGGACCTGCAACTTCATCATGAACACAGGAGCCCAGACTGGCTTCAAGGGCTAATCTGCTTGCCTCCTGATCTGAACCTTAGGGACATAAAAGCCTCCACAACTCGCTCCTGGTCCCAGCTGCAGCAAGTTCCTAACCCTCAAGTGGTGCCCCTCAGGTCCTAGATCCATGGTGTGGCTCAGTGCTCTTCAAGTCAAGCTTTTGGGCTCTTTGTGACCGCACAGAGACCGTTCCACTCGCACTGAAATTCAGCACAAGCCTCCACCAGCTTGTCTTTTCACACAGCAGCATCGACAGCCCGCAGGGGACCACCAACACAAAGCTCCAGTCCACCCATCCACGGTGCCCGGCCTGGTGTTTGCACCACGCCAACTATCGCCCGTGATGCTTCCCTTGCTCCTCCTGACCCTCTCCAACACGAATGGGAATCTTTGCACAAAACTTGAGAAGGTAAACCTTCAGTGGGACTAATCTGGGGCTGTAGCTCATCTGCACACAGCCTGAACTTTTGACTTTGACCCAGTCCAGAGCAACCTCTGTTGGCGTTTTCTGCTTTTAAGGACTATTTTACAGTTTATTCTTTAAAGATTCATAACTTCGATTCTACTAATTGGATTTTTGTTGCTATGGTCTTGTTTTAGTTATTAAATTCCGATCTATTATTCCAACCTGGTGTGGGATTTTCTTGTGTGGTGTTTTCATTGTTTTACTGTTTGAAGTGTTGCACATGTGCACATTGCCTCAGGCTACCCCAAATAGATCTGACACATTCAAAACCATGCTGGAAGGAGTTGTGTGGAAAATGGATAGTTTGTTCATGTCTTGTGGGATGGGCCGTCCCCACAGAATTACTAGAAAGTAGTCTGAGCAGCATCCACAAAACAGCCAGATCGAATTTAGCCAGACACCCTTGAGTCGTACTGTTAGGAGCACCCTCTAAGAAGACCTGTCCTCTGTGTGGCGCTAAAGAGTAAAACAATTGCCACCTTTCTCTTGGCAGCAAAGTAGGTAATTCTCACACTCTGGGGAGATAAAGAAGAGCCTGGATATAACATGTAGGGTTATAGAAAGCTTGTTTCTTTTTTGGTATGTGAAAACTGGTTAATGAAATGCAGGAGAATGGGAAACAATATCAGAGGCTTTGTCGACCTGTTCTTCTGTTATTTATGCAGAACAGCCACAGCATTATTTGTCCAAACAGAGGGCAAGTCCTCCAGCTGAGAGGCACCATGAATTGAGGAGAGGGAGGCTCTTAAGAGGGTGAATGTGGGTTTCATTCAGTAACTTGATAAGATGAAACATGATTAACATAACTTGGGCACTGTGGTTCTTGGAGTGGGAGGGTGGAGTGTTCTTTAATAAGGTTCAAAAGTATTATGTAAAATTCCAATTAAAATTATTGACTTCATATTTGGGCACATGTATAACAACGGGGTGCCCACATGTTTTCATAATTTATAATACATTTATATCCATTTAACAACCTGAACCTGAACTTATAAACACGGTGCTTAAGTTATGTAGGATTTTGCAGGTGGTGGCACTCATTTTTACAACAGGTACTAATTTTTCCTTTTGGAACACTGAAACAGAGCGGACTACAGAAAAGCAGACAAGAAAGAATGAAGGGTCACAGAAGAACAGTAAAAACGTGACATTTTTTACAACAGTTTTGACATCCGTTATCTTTTTGTTACTAATCATGCACTGCCTTCAGAGCCCTCAATCAGCTTTTTTGCATTTGATTAAACATCCTTTACTTTCATGAGGAAGCGATTGATCAAAAGAGGCCCTGGATGAGGACTACCTTCATCTTCTGGTGGGCTTCGGCTGCCTTGATGATGTTGTGGCCCTTGTGTTTTCCCAGCGAGGCGCACACACCGCAGATGACCTGCTTGTCCTGCTCACAGAAGACGCTCAAGGGGTCCATGTGCTCCTCGCAGTGGTCCCGGGGCACCTGCTGGAAGCTCTCCACCAGGTGCTGCAGCTGGCGGTTGATCTTCAGTGACTCAGCTCGGGTCAGCGCATGGCAGGTGGGGCAGGCAGTGGTTTGGCCATCCTCCTCCTTGGGCAGACCGTCCAGACACTTCTGGCAGAAAGTGTGGCCGCACTCCGAGGTCACTGGCGAGCAGAAGAGCTCGAGGCAGATGGGGCAGCTCAGGTCCTGGTGCATGCCCTGGATAAGAAGAGGCTTTGACATTGTGGTTACGTCACCTGGGAGCCGTCAATCTGGGAAGGGAGAAATCAAGGAGGAAAGTTCAGAAAAGGAATTTAAAGGTGTCCACCTGCATCACAACATGAGACAGTATGTGGTAGAGTGGCCGTATCACTCCACGTCATTACAGACACTGTTTCTATCCATGGACTTTAAGGTGGCAACCTAATGCATTCTGGGTTTTGAAGTTATGCTGTGCTACTCTTCAACTGATATGACTAACACAACTGAAAATATTGATCTGTAAGCTTAAAGCACAGGGCTGGAAACAATATCCATAATGGCATGGAGTGAGGTGTTCACTCTATAACATAGGAGCCCTCGGAGATAGCGTTCAGTCTTCACAAAGAAAAGAACTTCTCAATAACTTCCTCAATAGCTAAAATAAACATGTATTAACACATATGACACTGAGCAAACAAATCCAACCTTCCTGGAAAGGGTTACCGAAAAAGGTCTCTATTAGCAGGTCTCTATTAGCATGTTCCATTCCAGAAATGATAGCATCAGACAGATGCATAAAATTCAAGGCCCAATCAAGAGTATTCCACCTAAATACTGAGTTTTAAATATCGTCCTATAAAAATAACATAGCCAGAATACCGACTAACACAATATCATGAAGGTAAGTGTTAAGAAAAGTACTCCACATGTAGGTACGTTATATATATATATATATATATATATATATATATATATATATATATATATATATATATATTGAAGGTTTTTTTTATTTGTGGGAAATGTAAGACCTGCAAGTATAGTGAAAACTGAAAAGAGCCTAAATTCCCAGGAGTCCTTAAACCTTTCGAAATTAGAAAACATGTAACATACAATTCTGATTATTGTATATATGCACTGAAGTGTCCCTGTAATACGTTTTACATAGGAAGTACTATCCATATGGTAAAGAAAAGAATACTGGAACATATGAGGACCATAAAAAAATGAAGATAAATCCTATCCAGTAGCAAGGTATTTTAAACAATATCATGAGCAGAACACTAATAAATTAAAATTTGTGGTTCTGGAGAGGATGATGTTAAGTGAGAGAGGAGGTAATAGAACACTGGAACTAAGAAAGTTAGAATTACGTTTAATTATTGGCCTTAACACTATGGAACCAGTAGGATTGAATAAGGATGAAGAATTAGCTATTCATTTGATTAATTAGCGGTTATCCTTAGTGTTGTGATAAGGCTAAAAGCTGTGTATGAGGATGCACATAATGTACTGTACTGTATAATGATTCCTGAAAGCGCTGGGTGAACTTTTGTTTTTCTTTTGTTTATTTGCCATTACGAGTAAAATAAACGGAATTCCAAGGCAGCCTGTGACCGAGGTGTTTTCCTTATGAAGAAGGAACGGTTGTGAAATTTACAGGGGTTCGCTACCCCGCCTCTGGCTGCCGTACTAGGCGCGGACTTTCGAGCGATATCAAAGGAGTATATATATATATATATATATATATATGGAAAATGTCACTTACCCAGTGTACATCTGTTCGTGGCATGGGACGCAGCAGATTCACATGCTGTGCATTATCCTGCCATCTAGTGTTGGCCTCGGAGTGTTACAAGTTGTTTTTCTTCGAAGAAGTCTTTTCGAGTCACGAGACCGAGGGACCCCTCCCTTTCGGCTCCATTGCACATGTGCGTCGACTCCATCTTAGATTGTTTTCCCCGCAGAGGGTGAGGTAGGAGTTGTGAATATACTAAATGTGCCCATGCAATGGAGTAAGTATGTATGTACATAATGTGTATTAAAATAGTATTTATTTACAAATTTACAATTTTCATTCAACTTATAACTGCTACAGGCTCCCGGGGAGGTAGGAGGGCGCATGTGAATCTGCAGCGTCCCATGCCACGAACAGATGTACACTGGGTAAGTGACATTTTCCGTTCGATGGCATGTGTAGCTGCAGATACACATGCAGTGCATAGACTAATAAGCAGTAATCTCCCCGAAAAAGCGGTGGCTTAGCCTGTAGGAGTTGAAGTTGTTTGAAATAATGTTCGTAATACAGCCTGTCCTACTGTTGTGTTGTTAACACATCTACACAGTAATGTTTTGTGAATGTATGAGGCGTAGACCCTGTGGCTGCCTTACAAATTTCTGTCATAGGTATATTTCCTAGAAAAGCCATTGTGGCGCCTTTTTTCCTAGTGGAATGCGCTCTTGGTGTAATAGGTAGATCTCTTTTTGCTTTGATATAGCAAGTTTGAATACACTTCACTATCCATCTGGCAATGTCTTGCTTGGATATAGGATTTCCTGCATGAGGTTTTTGGAAGGCTACAAACAATTGTTTTGTTTTGCGAAACTGTTTTGTTCTGTCAATGTAATACGTTAGTGCTCTTTTTATGTCTAATGTATGTAAGGCTCTTTCGGCTACTGAGTCTGGTTGTGGAAAGAAGACCGGGAGTTCCACTGTTTGGTTTAGGTGGAATGATGATATAACCTTTGGTAAGAATTTGGGATTTGTACGGAGAACCACTTTATGTTTATGTATTTGTATAAAGGGTTCTTGTATAGTAAATGCTTGTATCTCACTTACTCTTCTAAGTGATGTGATAGTTATGAGAAAGGCTACCTTCCAAGTTAAGTATTGCATTTCACAAGAGTGCATGGGTTCAAATGGTGGTCCCATGAGTCGTGTTAATACAATATTAAGGTTCCACGAAGGTACTGGTGGTGTTTTCGGGGGTATGATTCTTTTTAATCCCTCCATAAATGCTTTGATGACTGGGATTCTAAAAAGCGATGTTGAATGTGTAATCTGCAGATAGGCAGATATTGCTGTGAGATGTATTTTAATAGAAGAGAATGCTAGTTTAGACTTTTGTAAGTGTAATAAGTAACTTACAATGTCTTTTGCGGAAGCATGTAGTGGTTGAATTTGATTATTGTGGCAGTAGTAAACAAATCTTTTCCATTTGTTTGCATAACAATGTCTTGTAGTAGGTATCCTAGCTTGTTTAATGACCTCCATACATTCTTGTGTGTAGTCTAAGTGTCCAAATTCTAAGACTTCAGGAACCAGATTGCTACATTGAGCGATGCTGGTTTTGGGTGTCTGATCTGATGATTGTGTTGAGTTAACAGATCTGGCCTGATTGGTAATTTGACGTGAGGTACTACTGATAGGTCCAGCAGTGTTGTGTACCAGGGTTGGCGAGCCCAGGTTGGTGCTATGAGTATTAGTTTGAGTCTGTTTTGACTTAGTTTGTTTACCAGATAAGGAATGAGTGGGAGAGGGGGAAAAGCGTAAGCAAATATCCCTGACCAACTGATCCATAACGCATTGCCCTTGGACTGAGGGTGTGGGTACCTGGATGCAAAGTTTTGGCATTTTGCGTTTTCTTTTGTTGCGAATAGGTCTATCTTTGGTGTTCCCCAGCGTCAAAAGTAATCTTGTAGGATCTGGGGATGAATTTCCCATTCGTGTGTTTGTTGGTGATCTCGACTGAGATTGTCGGCTAACTGGTTTTGAATGCCTGGGATGTATTGTGCTATTAGGCGAATGTGACTGTGAATTGCCCAATGCCAATTTTTTTGTGCTAAGAGACACAGTTGTGACGAGTGTGTCCCTCCTTGTTTGTTGAGGCAATACATTGTCGTTATGTTGTCGGTTTTGACAAGAATGTGTTTGTGAGCTATCAGTGGTTGAAATGCTTTTAATGCTAGAAACACTGCCAACAGTTCTAAATGATTTATGTGTAGTTGTTGTTGATTGTCCCATTGTTCATGTATACTGTGCTGGTTGAGGTGTGCTCCCCACCCCATCATGGAAGCATCTGTTGTGATCACGTCTTGAGGCACTGGGTCTTGGAATGGCCACCCTTGGTTTAAATTTATAGGGTTCCACCATTGAAGCGAGAAGTGTGTCTGGCGGTCTACCAACACTAGATCTTGGAGTTGACCCTGGGCTTGTGTCCATTGTTTTGACAGACACTGTTGTAAGGCCCGCATGTGTAATCCTGCGTTTGGGACAATGGCTATGCATGAAGACATCATGCCTAGAAGTTTCATTACAAACCTCACTTGGTAGTTTTGGTTTGGCTACATGTTTAATGCTATATTTTGGAACGCTTTTACTCTTTGTGGACTTGGAGTGGCAATTGCTTTTTCTGTGTTGAGTGTTGCTCCCAAGTATTGCTATATCTGGGATGGCAGCAGATGTGATTTTTGGTAATTTATAGAAAACCCTAGGTTGTGTAGACTTTCTATAACGTATTGCGTGTGAAGAAGACACTGTTGTTGTGTGCTGGTTTTTATTAACCAATCGTCTAAGTATGGGAATACGTGCATGTGGTGTCTCCTTATATGAGCGGCTACTACTGCTAGGCATTTTGTGAATACCCTTGGGGCTGTTGTTATCCCGAACGGTAACACCTTGAATTGATAACGCACGCCGTGTATTACAAACCTTAAGTATTTTCTGTGCGAAGGATGTATGGGTATGTGAAAATATGCATCCTTGAGATCTAACGTTGACATGTAGTCCTGTTTTTTGAGCAAGGGAATCACGTCTTGAAGTGTTACCATGTGGAAGTGATCTGATTTGATGTAGAGATTCAGCGTTCTGAGGTCTAATATGGGTCTCAACATTTTGTCCTTCTTTGGAATTAGGAAATTTTGTGAGTAGGCACCTGTTCCTTTTTGATGGTTGGGTACTAATTCTATTGCTTGTTTTTGTAACAATGCTTGGACTTCTAGTTGTAACAGGTCTAAGTGTTGTTTGGACATATTGTGTGCTCTTGGGGGCACATCTGGTGGGAAATTTATGAATTCTATGCAATAACCATGTTGGATAATGGCTAGGACCCATGCGTCTGTAGTTATGCTTGTCCAGTTTTTGTAGTATGCAGTAAGTCTCCCCCCCACTGGTGTTAAGTGTTGGGGGTTTGTGACGTTGAAGTCACTGTTTGGTTTGACTTGTTTTAGGGCTTTGGAATTTTCCACTAGCTCTTGGCAATTGTCCTCCCTTGTATGAGCCTCGAAACCCTCCTCTCTGGTATTGCCCCTGATAGGTGGGTCTGGTTTGTGAGGTGGAAGGCTCTGGTGTTTGCGTATGAAACCCCCCTCTAAATTGTGGCTTTCTAAAAGTGCCTCTGCTTTGTGGAGAGTAGAGCGCGCCCATGGCTTTGGCCGTGTCTGTGTCCTTCTTTAATTTCTCAATTGCTGTGTCCACCTCCAGCCCAAACAATTGTTCCTGGATAAAAGGCATGTTCAACACAGCTTTCTGGATTTCGGGTTTGAACCCTGAGCTCTGTAACCATGCATGCCTGCGAATGGTTACTGCAGTGTTGACTGTCCGTGCTGCTGTGTCTGCCGAGTCCAATGCGGATCTTATCTGGTTGTTGGAAATTGCTTGTCCTTCTTCAACAACCTGTTAGGCACATTTCTGGTGTTTTTTGGGCAAGTGCTGTATAATGTGTTGCATCTCGTCCCAGTGTGCCCTGTCGTAGCGAGCCAGTAGGGCCTGCAAGTTTGCAATCCGCCATTGATTGGCTGCCTGTGTTGCCACTCGTTTGCCCGCTGCATCGAACTTCCTACTCTCTTTGTCAGGCGGTGGTGCGTCTCCTGATGATTGAGTTTGCCCTCTTTCTTGCTGCTCCCACGACCACCGAATCTGGTGTTAGTTGCTGTGTTATAAAGACAGGGTCCGTTGGGGGAGGTTTGTATTTTTTCTCCACCTTAGGCGTGATAGCCCTTCCCTTCACTGGGTCCTGGAAGACCTGTTTTGCGTGCTTGAGCATGCCTGGGAGCATTGGCAGACTTTGGTAGGAACTGTGGGTGGATGCCAAGGTGTTAAATAGGAAATCATCCTCTATTGGCTCCGAATGCATTGCTACATTGTGGAATGTAGTGGCCCTTGATAGTACCTGCGTGTATGCAGTACTGTCCTCTGGAGGTGACGGCCTTGTTGGGTAACAATCAGGACTGTTGTCGGATACCGGTGCATCATATAAGTCCCATGCATCCGGGTCATCCTGTGTCATCCCTGTATGTGTCGGTGACTGCCTTGGGGGTGTTGGTACCGGGGACAGCTGTGGTGAATGTAGTGGAGAAGGCTGTGGCGAAAACCTTGGTGGTGGTGTTTTATCTCTTGCCACCTTTGCCTTTGGCTGCATTTCTGACTCCTGAAATGCCAGCTTTCTTTTGATTTTAATTGGAGGAAGAGTTTGAATTTTTCCAGTCTCTTTCTGGATATGCAGCCTCCTTTGGGTATGGTCTGGTTCCCCCATACTTATTTCCTGCTCAAATCTATGTTCATGCATTTGGCCGGAAAGTCCTTGCTCTTCTGTTTAAGAGCCTAATTTCGGCTCCAAGGCTGCTTTTTTCGGGACCGAAGGTTTCGAAACAGTCTTTTTCGGTTTCGAGGTAACTTTCTTCACCCTGGGTGTGTCGAACTCTTGGTGCCGAGATGGTTCGGAGCCTGAATCTCGACCGGAGTCAGATGTCTTCGGCAGTTGTGTGGCCTTTTTCGGTGCCGATGTTTGGTCACCGTCTTTTCGCTGGGTTAAGCCATGGCCTGCTGGCGGTGGCATCCCCTTGGCCTTTACTATCTTGGTTTGAGTCTTGGACGGGGCAGTCTTACTCACGGTTTTCTGCGCTGTCGCCGGTTGCTCACTTTCGGAGTCGTCTGAGTCCGTTTCCTGGATGGAGATTCTTTCCTTCTCTTCAACGTCGATCTGTTCTCTTGGTGTGGACGCCATTTGTAGTCTTCTGGCTCTTCGATCGCGTAGGATCTTTTTCGATCGAAATGCCCAAAGGCCTCGCAACTATCCTCCCTGTGTTCCGGTGCTAGACACAGATTACAGACCAAGTGTTGGTCTGTATAAGGATACTTCGCGTGGCACCTCGGACAGAAGCGGAAGGGGGTCCGGTCCATTAGCTTCGATGATGGACGCGGTCGAGCCGACCAGGCCCCGCTAAGGAGTGGAAGCGCTTCTACTAACGGTGTCGATATACTATACACTAAACCGGTACTGAGCACGAACAATACCGTCGAATTTTCGATGTTTAGCTAACTTTCCCGATTCGAAATACGGAGCGAAGAGGAACACGTCTGAACCCGATGGCAGAAAGAAAACAATCTAAGATGGAGTCGACACCCATGCGCAATGGAGCCGAAAGGGAGGAGTCCCTCGGTCTCGTGACTCAAAAAGACTTCTTCGATGAAAAACAACTTGTAACACTCCGAGCCCAACACTAGATGGCAGGATAATGCACAGCATGTGTATCTGCAGCTACACATGCCATCGAACATATATATATGTGTGTATATATATATATATAGATATAGATATATATATATATATATATGTGTGTGTGTGTATAGGCTAGTGCCAGAGACCTGGCTCCGTCTTGGCTCGAGGTCTTCTTCGACCCTCATATCTAAATGAGCTGAGCTTTAATGTGGCTTCTGACTGCTACCCACACTTCGGTATCATGAGCCAACAATTATAAGCAAAGCATAAACTTTTGGTGTTAAATAGGAGAGAAGTAGACTAGTCATCTAGAGGGGAGAATTGCATAATGTAAAACCAGAAAACTTGGGACCAGTCCTGGCTTCCCTACTTGACCAAATTGTGTAATTGTAGGAAAATGCTTTATTTTACAAAGCCTCCTTTTTCTTCATTATCACACATGAGAGCACCGATAAATGAGTTCAGGGTGTGTGTGTGGTAAAAACATTATCTGATATATTAAGGCAAAACACTTCTGTGTGTTAAAAAAATAAAGAGACTATCTCATTTCACTTGATGTTTTTTGCGGGTGCTGGGATGGAGAAGTTCTCTGCATTGTGAAGACATGTACCCTTACCCTGAGTGCCCAACTGTATTGTTGTCTGGAACCCTAATGCTGGCTTTTTTTGTCATAGGCAAACACAGATCATGCATGTGCATAATGGCATAGGCCTGTCTCACAAATTGCGGTTCTTATTGGACAAGGAGGAGCACCGAAAGCACTACCCTCATAGTGCTGGAAGGCTACTGCTTTTAGCAGGAGTTAAAAAGCACAAGAATGGTGGCGGCAGTAATCACTAGTAGTGAACAGTTCCTTTTCACCCTGTGTCAATAAAGGCCTACAGGCTCACTCACCGTTTTAAAAGTTCTGCTGCTGTGTGCTTAACTCACCCTTGGCCTACATCAGGTTGATGTGGAAGTGAGTGTGTGATGAAAGCATGTGCTGAATGCATTTCCATTTGAGATTGCAAGACACACTACACAAAGGGTGCAGTGGGGAACAGAGTGCACATAGGTAAATGTATGTGCACTAGCAGTGTGTGTGCAGTACAGAGACCGTAGTACTGAAAAATGTGCACAGAATGAGAGCATGTGCTGCATGTGGGAATGCTGGTAGTAGCATAGTACATGGGCACAACAGTACTAGACAGTGGAGTGCGCTGTGAATGTACTTTGAGTGCAGAAGTACCTACACTGGTACATTACATTCGGACTCTGGGTTTCAGTTTGGGAAGCCCAGGCCTGCCTGGTGAAAACGTAGGGAAGGAGAGGACTCCCCCCCCCCCCAGGAAGAGTTGTATATTGCTGCTGGGTGGGTCAAGCACTGGGGGATGGGAGAGCCAGGCTCTCCCTCATTTCAAAGGGATCTGTTATTCAGTGACAGATCACATGGAAGGGGCATGGGCACGTCCCAGGAAGAGGGAGACTGGGACGTGGGAGATAAGAGAATCATAAACGGTAGGGCTTAGGGCTGAGGATTGACCTTTGATGCATTTATCACTGTGGCTGACATCCAGGTGTGAACTCTGGTCACTCCCATGAATCTTGTGGTGAGTTAACCAGATCAGCTTAGTAGGCTGTGACAGGCATCCTTTCAAGAAGACGATGAAGGGGGAAATGATCCATTTCAAATAAGCAGAGTCCCCATGATAAAACCTCAAAGTTCCAGACCCTAAATCAACTTTGATGTCTGGACACGAACTATAAGTAGGGGAGTCAGAGACCCCCAACTCATCATCTGCTGAGCAGTCAGTCCTGCTGCATAAGGAGGGGAAGCTCTGCAAAAATTCTGCCTATGACTGGAATTAGGGGCACTGCCTGCTATTCTCCCTGCTGGGTGAGGGGACATCACCCAAGGAAACCAAGACCACCTGCCCTGGAGCCTAAAGCACCAGTACCTGCCTGCTCGCCAAGACCGATGTGCCTGTGTGGGAGAGGAGCGTGTTGGAGGAAGCGAGATGCAGAGGTGGAGCCCCAATGTATGGGGACCCTGAACGAGATGTGAGGAGCAGTGATGCATCAATCACGCCATTGCCCATGTGCCACGTTGTGAGTTTGGCGACCTGGTATGCCAGAAGGGGCCGCTGAGCACCAAGGACAAGTGCTGCACCAATTGGGCCATCACCCATGCCCAACACTGTGAGTTTTGCAACCCCATATTCCAGGTGGGGTCACCGTGCAGCAAGGACAAGTGCTGCACTGATCAGACCGTCGCCTGTGTGCTACGTTGTGAGTTTGTTTACCCTGTATGCCAGGAGGAGCCACTGTACACCAAAGACAAGTGCTGCATCGATCGGGCCTTCACCCGTGTGCAGCATTGTGGAAGTTGGCAACCCTGTATGGCAGGAGGGGCCACCATGTGCAAAAGAACTGTGTTGCAGCGATTGGGACATAGCCCATGTGTGGGATAGTTACTGGAGATAACTCTAACAGGTGCATTTCTATGGTTTGGTACATTTGAAATGTGGCCCTAAGTATAAGGGCCCTGTAACCTTTGTTTTCTTCAGTGAATATATATATTTTTTTCACTGAAAAAAACAAGAGCATTATAGTTAGGAAATAGAATTTAAAAACCATAGAAATTCACTTAAAATACAAACAAGTGTAGAGCCCACACTTTTTTTTCAATGGATCCACACCGAAAATGTTTTCAAAGAAAGCTTTTTAAGCCCTGGGGTGTCCCTTTGGGACCCCAGCACCAGAGCTAAGGGGTCAGGGTGTCCCTAGCCTGGCCCCTTTTCTCATTTATTTTACTTTTTTCAGCTAACTCTCAAGATGGCTGCCAACACTTCCTTGTTGACGTATTGGCTGCCAATCGGATCTCAGCACGCGACCAGGAGTTTTTTTTTCTATAGAAAGTAGGTCCTAACTATAACTACCTAGTGGTGACCTGTATATTTAAAAAAGAACACATGCTCCTGCGCCCGGCAGCATAAACAAGCCCACCATCTGACGATTTCCAGATTGCAATTGCTTTTATTGCAACTTGGAGTTCATTCATCAGATAACACTGCATTGCATCGTGGAGAAGTGTGGCACAATGGTTAGAGTGGCAGACCCTGAAGCAGAGATCTGGCTCAAGACTAGGGTTCAAATCCTGCTTCGGCAGGTCTTGGGCTCAATTCCCTTGGACCAGATAATTCTCGCCTCGGTGCCTAATCTAATTAATGAGTCACACTCTGCAACTCTGGGCAATAGCTTGCTTAATCTCCACAATGGCCCCAACAGTGCTTGGATGCCTGGCTTCACCCTGGGGGTGCCCAGGAGTGGGAACCTCACAGGGAAAAGCCAGGAGGGGTTCCATAGTGGTATGAGTACAGCGCCTTGAGACCCTAACGGGTGAGTAGTGCGCTATACAAGTGCAAAGTTTACAGCAGTGTCCCCATTTATGGCACATTTTGACCTTTCTCTGGGTCGTAATCATATGAAAATACAGAGTGGTCAGTTGCTCTTCCTTTAAAGTGTATTGCAAATAAACTGTTAAGAAAGAATTTAAGTGGAACACATAGCTAACCTACGTGGTAGTCATGTCACTCAAAGAGCGAAACATTTATGCATATAACTTGGTAACTAGTGGGTCATTAAAGCACAGTACTTCGATCTAAAGAGATCAGACGGTTTAGCAACATTGGCATTTCAAAAGTCACTTCCACTGCACAGAATCTCCCCATTCTTTGAAACATACTGAGAACCACATTAACCATAATATACTGCAAGTGTAAGTGTTGTTCCATCCATCCAGTTCTTTAACATTAACTCTCCAAAGAATCTTTCTCGCTTCATTATATTTACATAAATACATATCCCCGTTGTTTGCCTCAAAGAATTTAATTTGTTGTTGGGCAGGGTGATGTGCTACGCATTATCAAGGGCATTAGTACTGCCAATCCATTGTTCAAGTTGTTACATGGCTTCCTGCCTTAAGCACTAACTGCACTGTAATTCAACATGAAGCCATGTAAGAACTTGAACTATGGATTGGCCAGAGGCCCCACACATAGATCCTATCAAAGCCCTGGGGACCGCCACCTCCCCGGGCACTATTAATTAATTATGCAAGGGTGCCTTAGTGGCAACCACCGCGCCTTGGGAACTGCCACCTCCCTAGGGCACTGAAAAAGATATATGCGGGAAGGCCCGCGCGACCCGCCCAGGCCCGCCACCTTCCTGGAGCTATAAACATGAAGTGTGCCGCAGCCAGGCGTCCCCCCCCTCCCAAGGCCCGGGGGACCATCACCTTCTCGGGGCAACAATTGTTTTAACAGTGGCTGGGGGCGGCACGTAACCCCCCAGCAGCCCCGGGGACTGTAATAAATTAAAATCAGGGGTCTGTTGCAGACCCCTGGCCCCAGTGACCACCACTTCACCATGGCTACATTTTAACAATGAAGATAGGCTGCAAGGCCCCCCACTCTTGGAGCCATCGCAGAGTTTTTATCTCTTTTCCTGCACGTAAAAAAGCATTCAGGAAAACAGATGAACATATTCCTCCCACAAGCAGGGAGCTGCCTTTTAAAGCAGCTCCCTGCTTGCAGGAGAAATGCCAGATCCCGTAGGAGTTGGGAGCCGGCTGGGCTTCGAGGGCCTTAAGGCTCCCCGTGGTCCACCCAACTTTAGGAAAAAACAAAAATGGTTCCACCTTGAAAATCGTTTAATGAAGATGCTCGAGGAACAATCACATTGGCAAAGTTCCAAACACACAAGGCCAATGGAGACATTTCCTTCACCGTCCTTTACGCAGCTGTAATGTAGGAGATGCTCTATACATTTACCTAAGGAGGTAGCACTCACTAAATAGCCAATAGAAAGTATTTCAGTTGAGTTGACACTTGGCAGAAAACGGTGGTCTCTACTCGGATGAATTCTCATGGCAAGACTCATTCAGGCACGATGCTCATTTTACAGAAATTAAACCTCAGCTGCAAGCACTTACACATACAAACAAAGCAGATGGCCACGTTGAAGCTTCATTTCTGTAAAGTACTAATCTGCCTAACTTCATGTGCATGGCCAAGGCGAAGCAAATGTGTTTGCTTTGTATTTCCACTTTGAAAAGTTATTAGTAATCCTTGATGGAGATGTTTTCATCCTTGCCTTTTTCAAGTGCAATATCAAAGGCTTTGCGCAATGGGGGTTGGGTGATTATGCGGGTTGGCCACAGGGCCTAGCCTAAAGCAGTGGAATAAATGTATTAATTAAAATTACTTTACGTTAAAAGAAATATTGAAATTCACTTAAAAAAAACAGATTAAAGGGACATTAAAGTTATCTCAAGTAACTATAATTCTTGCCCTAAGGTAACTATAACTCGCGCCCTCGCCATCTGTTTTACTTATCCCCAGAAACTATAACTGGTGCCCTAGGGTAACTATATCTAGCGCCCTTTCCATGCACTGTTAATTACCCCATATATTACATTAATCGTAACATCTTCTATGACTTCATTGATAATATCACTGCAACATTTGTGCAAGTTAAAGTTACCTAAGGGCACAAGTTATAACTTCTGGACATAAGTATAACTATAACTGATTTATTTCTAGGGTTTTGTGTGTGTAAAATTTGAACTTAACTATACTGTCCCTGTAACCTTTCTTTTTTAGTGAATTGATGTACATATATATATATATATATATATATATATATATATATATATATATATATATAAAACTTACCCTGTGACAGTCACCCCTGGGTAGTTATAATTAGGTCAGCCGTTCTACCCACAGGAGAGTGATTTTGTGTTCCAAATAACTTTGGCCCTATTTGACGAATTTCTACAAAACTTTCCAAAAAGGTGCTACGTTTTGACTAGTTTGTGCATGGAATGTTTTGGGTTGATCCGTAAAGTGAGGGCTAAGAATAAGGGGATGGAATCAAAACACAATTCCCCATGCATTTTCTACTGATTTCTTTAAGAAGCACTACCACAAAATCTGCTGAACGAATTACACCTAATTTTGCAGGATCTCGGTTTGCAGATTGTGCTTTTAGTGATCTGGAATAAATCTGTTGAGTAGTTTTTTAGAAAGTAAGGGTCAAAAATATTTCTGTACCTGGAGGGTTGGTTCAGCAGGAGCATCAGTTTAAAAAAGGAGTGTTCTGATTGGCACAGGGAGCTCTTTTCCATTGGGCCAATTTGCTCCAGTGGGAATCAGACTTCTGTGGGAGAGAGCACAGGGCTTGGCTGCCAGCAACATGAGAAAATTATTTCTGGCAGCCATTACAGGACTCGGGGCTTAGTCCACTGTCCTGAAGTGTTCAATGAAAACAAATATAAGGGGGCAGGGTAGGGATTTCCTGCTTCCATAGGCCCCCATGTGGGGGAACCAGAGGGAACCCCTCAAGGCCAAAAGCTAAAACAAATTGGCAAATCTTGCTGCGATCACGCGGGACTCCTGCAGGATTAAAAAAAACAATAAAAATGGTGTCGGACTGCATTATTCAATTATAATTAGGGCTTCCAGTTTTAGAGTATTTATTTTTTTAACATTTCCGTCATATTTATTTTTTGGCCATTTTATTGGTATTTATCCATATTTATTTTGTGGTTTGAGACTAAATGGAGTAGCAAAATGGTATATTTCCATATTTATATAACTGATAAACGTGTACTCTTACACTGTTATGCCTGTTCCGCTTTAGCAAATTAAGCAAAACACTACTTTCAAAGGTAAATATTAGCATTATACATTATACATTATTCTAAAGATACCCAGAGTTTGTGGGTTCCCCTGGAGGAGACCAAGAAATTAGCCAACATACAGCTAAAATTTTGTTTCTTTAAAAACAAATAGGAAAAACGGGCTACCGAACAAGGCTTAGGTTTTTTTTCCCCAAAAATGGCATCAACAAAGGGTTTGTGGTGCTAAAATCACCATCTTCCCAGCTTTCAGGAACAGGCAGACTTGAATCAGAAAACCACATTTTTCAACCCAATTTTGGCATTTTACTGGGACATACCCCATTTTACTATTTTTTGTGATTTTAGCCTCCTTCCAGTTAGTGACAGGAATGGGTGTGAAACCAATGCTGGATCCCGGAAAGCTAAACATTTCTGAAAAGTAGACAAAATTCTGAATTCAGCAAGGGGTTATTTGTATAGATCCTACAAGGTTTTCCTACAGAAAATAACAGCTGAAATAAAGAAATATTGAAATTTAGCTGAAAAAAACCGACATTTTTCTCCCCGTTTTACTCTGTAACTCTTTCCTGCAATGTCAGATTTTATAAAGCAATATACCGTTACATCTGCCGGACTGTTCTGTTTGTGTGGATATATAGGGCTTGTAGGTTCATCAAGATCCCTAGGTACCCAGAGCCAATAAATGAGCTGCACCTTGCAATGGGTTTTCATTCTATACCGGGTATACAGCAATCCATTTACTGAAATATAAAGAGTGCAAAATAGGTTTCAAGAAAACCTTTGTATTTCCAAAATGGGCATAAGATAAGGTGTTGAGAAGCAGGGGTTATTTGCACATCTCTGAATTCCAGGGTGGCCATACTTGTATGTTTTTACAGGCCATTTCTCAAATAGACGTCTTTTTTACACACTGTCTTACATTTGGAAGGAAAAAATGTAGAGAAGACAAAGGGCAATAACACTTCATTTCCTATTCTGTGTTCCCCCAAGTCTCCCATTAAAAATGGTACCTCACTTGCGTAGGTAGGCCTAATGCTCGCGACAGGAAATGCAACATGGACACATCACATTTTTATATTGAAATCTGACGTGTTTTTTGCAAAGTGCCTAGCTGTAGATTTTGGCCTCTAGCTCAGCCGGCACATAGGGAAACCTACCAAACCTGTGCATTTTTTAAAACTAGACACCTAGCGGAATCCAAGATGAGGTGACTTGTGGGGCTCTCACCAGGTTCTGTTACCCAGAATCCTAAGCAAACCTCACAATTTGGCCAAAAAAGCACTTTTTCCTCCCATTTCGGTGACAGAAAGTTCTGGAATCTGAGAGGAGCCACGAATTTCCTTCCACCCAGCGTTCCCGCAAGTCTCCTGATAAAAATGGTACCTCACTTGTGTGGGTAGGCTTAGCGCCCGTGACAGGAAATGCCCCAAAACACAACATGCTTGCCGCCACATTCACCTGCTCTCTGAGTTGGGCTAACCCGCTATTGTCCCGTTCACTGCTTAATTTGTAAATAAAAAGGTGCTTGTGCTCAAAGCTCTCCTCTTAAACACGCGGTTGCTGAAATTAAAAGTGCGAGCACATAATACTGAGGCAGTGTAATCCTGAAGCCACCTCAGGCCTCTTCACTCTATTTATAGCCACTCGCTGTCCCTTCAGCTAACTCTGTCAGCTTCCTGCTTTTCCCTTTTCTGGCGCTTTTTCGTTTTTCTCTTCCTCCGTCTTCCCCACGTGTCTTTTACTTGCAGTAAATGCTGGAGACACAAAACTAAGCGCCGGCCCTCAGAAAAAAGTGCCGGTGCTCTGCACCGGAAACAACAAGCACAAATTAAGCACTGGTCCCGTTGCACAGACTGTGCTTGCGAAGGGACAGCAGGACTGTCCTCATCACCTCCCTCATAATTACTGGAAGAGGAGTTATCGAATGGGACTCCTCCAACTGAAAAATCACTCCCAGAGTCTGTGCCATTGTCCTATCCCTCAGATGCTGTCTCGGTATCTGCTGTCTCAGTCTCTGATCCTATGTCAGAGCTGTCCTCTATAACACGAGTGAGGGCGTGAGCAGCAGTCATTCAATGAAATGCCATCTCTGCTACTGGCTAAAAAGTTGCTCTAAAACACTAGCCTACGTAGACAGTCACAAAATTACTGGTGTGTGAGATACGTGCAACAGTAGAGGTCATCTTACCTTTGCTTCTACCCTCAATCAGCACATTCTTTCAAGACACTCAAAAAACACCTGGTCACATATCAATTGTCACAGTGTTTAGCACCTCTAGTGCCCAGTCCAGCAATCATTATTGGTGCTCCCACTCCCATGTCCTCCTCCTCCTCGGATTCCCTCACTACCACCCAGCAAGAGTGCCCTTCATCTCTCCATAGCTGCCCCCCCACACATACATTTCATTTGTATTATGGAGAAGGTAATGGCTAACTTTACTAATGTACTCAACTATTTACATAAAATACAGATTTGCTCTTTGCAGTAGGCATCTAAACCTTCTGTGCTTCTTTATGGCACCAAAACTGCCACTATACAAAAGTCTGATCACTAGTGTGAGCTCAGGCGCATAAGTTAGCGCAGTAGGAGCAATACAGTAGATTTTGGATATGCAAGTGTGCGCTACAGTTACCTATATGGGTTGCAAGGAGGGGGCTAGGGTTTGTGGGAGGAGTAGGCGGTGGATCTCAGTGGAGGGGATTATGTCATTAGTGCTGCAGGTTTCTTGAACATGTCTGCTATCTGTCCATCTAGATAGCCATTGCAGCAGTGCCACTAAATAATAAGCTTCAAAGGCTAGGGCTCCCAATCCTCCTTAGTCCAGTGGGAGCTGAAGCTTGTGAAGGGCCATACGATGTCTCCCAGCACCCCAAATTAAGTCACCTAGAAGTGGGTCAAGTTCTTTGAAAAAGGAGCAGGGGGGCATATAAGAAGTTTAGTAAAGTAGTAGAGCAAGTGAGGTAATATAATCATTTTTGCGAGCGCTATCTTGCCTAGCGGGGCCAGGGGGAGTGACAGCCAGAAGTGCATTTGGTATTTAATACCTGCTAGAACAAGCCGTAGGTTTCCTTCAAATATGTCTGTCGAGGGATGATATAGGCGGACGCCTAGGTAACGAGTATCTGGTCCCTGCCAGCGGAGAGGAGTGTTGCCTACATATATCAGGAGGGGCAGCTGGTTAGAGTGTAATGGGTAAATTGTGGATTTATCCCAGTTCACCTCGGAGGCCCTGATGAAGTTGTCCAAGATTGCGCGGATCGGCACAAGGTCCTGGGTTATGTCTCGCACGTAGATGAGAAGATCATCTGCGTATAATGACACTGTGTGGGTCCTAACTTCCAGAGTTATCCCTTAGTCTCTGCCTTCGCATTGGAGGCGTAGTGCCAGTGGTTCCATGGCAATCGCAAAGAGCAGGGGAGAGAGGGGGCAGCCCTGTACGGTCCCTCTACTCATTGGAAACGGGGCTGAGATGCAATGCCCCAAGCGAACATGGGATGTGGGGTTGGTGTAAAGTCAGCATGTGTACGACAACAGATATAGCCCTATTCCAAACCTAGTAGTGCCATGATAGGGATTCAAATGCCTTCTCTAGGTCGAGTATCAGGCAAGCTGCAAGGGGAAATGCCCTTGAACCAGGTCTTGGATACGAAACAGTCGTCAGGAGGGGCAGCTGGTTAGAGTGTAATGGGTAAATTGTGGATTTATCCCAGTTCACCTCGGAGGCCCTGATGAAGTTGTCCAAGATTGCGCGGATCTGCACAAGGTCGTGGGTTAAGTCTCGCACGTAGATGAGAAGATCATCTGCGTATAATGACACTGTGTGGGTCCTAACTTCCAGAGTTATCCCTTAGTCTCTGCCTTCGCATTGGAGGCGTAGAGCCAGTGGTTCCATGGAAATCGCAAAGAGCAGGGGAGAGAGGGGGCAGCCCTGTACGGTCCCTCTACTCATTGGAAACGGGTCTGAGATGCAATGCCCCAAGCGAACATGGGATGTGGGGTTGGTGTAAAGTCAGCATGTGTACGACAACTGATATAGCCCTATTCCAAACCTAGTAGTGCCATGATAGGGATTCAAATGGCTTCTCTAGGTCGAGTATCAGGCAAGCTGCAAAGGGGAAATGCCCTTGAACCTGGTCTTGGATACGAAACAGTCGTCAAGTGTTCTGGGATGTACTACGGCCCAAACATGAAACCATTCTGATCGATGTGGATACAGTCTGGAAGTATCCTTACATATCGGTCCGCCCGTAGCTTACCCAGAATTTTATAGTCCAACCCTAGAATAGCTCTTGGCTGGTATGATGATGGGTGGGTCAATTTTTCGCCAGATTTTAGTATAGGTACTAATAACAACTCCCGGAGCAGTATGGGTAATTCGCCCCAGTCTAAGGCTGTGCCATACATGGGGCACAGCCGTTGAGCAAGCAAAGTACTGAAGTTGTAATAGAATTCAAGTGGGAGGGCATCTAGGCCAGGGGTCTTGTTATAGGCCAAATCTTTGATTGCCTGCATTATATCTTCAGTGGCTATCTTGGCTTCAAGTGCTTGTTTCACACTCATGGGGATGCAAGGCATTGATAGTTCCATTAAGAACACTTGGGAGTAGTCCTCTGGGGGGTTGGACTATGCTTTTTATAGGGTTGAGTAATAGTTATTAAAAAAAAGGTGGAGGATGCCCTCCTAGGTGTAGACTGAGGTATGGACGAGGGTGAGTAGCTTAGTGATTGGGCTTGGGCTTGGGCTAGAGTCTTATCTGGCTAGCCATGCTAGCAGCCGGCCTGCCCTATCCCTCCCTCTGTGTAGCTTTGAGTTATGTGCAGGGTAGTTGAAATGGTGGAGATGTTCTAGGAAATTGTGTGTATGCAGATTTCGCTGTTGCTAGCTGAGGAATTTAGTTGGGGTTTTGGTCTGCAGTTTTGCTTAGTTCAGCAATGTGCTGTTCTGCGGCTGTTAGTTCCTTGTCTAGATTTCTACATGCTCCTACCACTTGGATTAAACAGTGACCGTGGATAGTGGCTTCAACGGCGTCCCACTCCACCAATTATTCCGGTTGCAGCACCATGTGGGTACCGGTGGTCTAGTGGGTGCCCGTTTTATTTCTATGTAGTGGGCATCATGGACAGAAACCACATGACCTAGGTAATATATTAATGGGAAGAAACATTAAGGGAAATAAAGCGCTCCCAACAATCCCCTTTTAAGTAATAGAAATAAAATCAATATTAATTAGAGGTACGGTGTTCTCGGCCCAGGAGGATCTTCCCCTACCTCCTATGATGTGTCAAACAGAGACACAACACACTATTTACACAGAGACCAAGGCACTCGTAAATAAATTATTGACTATATGATCAGTAGTTTCTAATACTCAAATTCATAATTTCAATAGTCCAATTCGCATGAGACATATATGTGAATAGAAATTCGGTGGAGTCCTTGAAGTGAAGAATTCATCTTTAATGAGAAACAGAAACAGCCGACACGTGTTTCGTCATGGGAGTGAATACTCCCCGTGACTTTCTCAAGACTGCAAAGAATATCAAACATAAAAGATACACATATAATATACAACATAAAACAAAACATATATTAAACATGTAACACAGAACTTACTTAAATCAATCTCAAATAACAGTCAAAATAACCCATAATACCATAACTAACACATTTACCAATTAAATCGAAAATTACAATTACACAACCCAATGTGTCAATATAATCTTACAGTAAACCCAAAGTCAGCCCCACCTAGTTTGGAAATGAAAGGGAGGAAACCAAGGCACAAACCGCGAGGAGAATAAAGAATATAAATGGTACTAGATAGAGAAAATTCCAAGAAACCAAGAGGACCTCAAAGCCTAGACCCACAACCAACCCTAAGACAAAGGAAGTGCAGTACTACCTAAATACTTACTGAATAAAATTAGTATCACCATGCAAGCCCAGTGTGTGCAAAAATCCCAAATATAACCAACGTGACCTAAGGTAAAACAAACCATACCTAAATTGGGTATAGCACTGGAATCAACAGTGTCCCAGAGTTCATAACAAATAAATGGATCCAACTCTGTTGACATAATAGATGTTTCTGTCAATAACAGAGTGCAAAATAAAATATGAAAAAATAAATTAAATTATAAAAATCCTGTGGATTCACCCAAGGTTAATCACAAAGCACCTACCGATCGTTAGCCATGTGTATGTGGGTCCGTGCAACGCAAAGGTGTATAAATGACACCTAAAGCAATAAAAGTTGGCACAAATTTATAAGCGTTGAGAAGAATGTCTCTCGTAATATCAGCCAAAACATCTATCCATGCTGACAGCGCATAGAACAGTCTGCAGCCCCCACTCATCTCACGTCCTGATTTGACTAGTGGAAGAAAACGGAGCACGAGTACATGGCTCCGAAAAAACGCGTGGCGAGACGTATATCGGTCTGCCATCTTTATAGTAGCAGGGTAACTAATGCCAAATCTCGCGAGAAGAGAAAGAATCCACAATGCGCGTTCGATTGACTCGAGCGTAAAGGAAACGTTCAGAGAAAAGGAAAAGGAAACGAAAATGGGCGCCATCTTTGAGAAGTGAAGAAAATGTGAAAATCCATTAATAACCCCTGTATTTATTAAACCCAGAATAACCCAACCTAGAATATAAATATTTCGATGTAACGAAAAAATATTACTTACTAATAATTACACAGTTGGAATAAAAATAAGAAAACCAGTGTCAGCTACAGATCAAGACTTAATAACAACAACCGTATATTAACAAAAGTCATAACAAAACCCAACTCACGTTTATACCTTGGTCCTCCCCTACAAACCAAACCCAATGGTTACATACAGGGAGTGCAGAATTATTAGGCAAATGAGTATTTTGACCACATCATCCTCTTTATGCATGTTGTCTTACTCCAAGCTGTATAGGCTCGAAAGCCTACTACCAATTAAGCATATTAGGTGATGTGCATCTCTGTAATGAGAAGGGGTGTGGTCTAATGACATCAACACCCTATATCAGGTGTGCATAATTATTAGGCAACTTCCTTTCCTTTGGCAAAATGGGTCAAAAGAAGGACTTGACAGGCTCAGAAAAGTCAAAAATAGTGAGATATCTTGCAGAGGGATGCAGCACTCTTAAAATTGCAAAGCTTCTGAAGCGTGATCATCGAACAATCAAGCGTTTCATTCAAAATAGTCAACAGGATCGCAAGAAGCGTGTGGAAAAACCAAGGCGCAAAATAACTGCCCATGAACTGAGAAAAGTCAAGCGTGCAGCTGCCACGATGCCACTTGCCACCAGTTTGGCCATATTTCAGAGCTGCAACATCACTGGAGTGCCCAAAAGCACAAGGTGTGCAATGCTCAGAGACATGGCCAAGGTAAGAAAGGCTGAAAGACGACCACCACTGAACAAGACACACAAGCTGAAACGTCAAGACTGGGCCAAGAAATATCTCAAGACTGATTTTTCTAAGGTTTTATGGACTGATGAAATGAGAGTGAGTCTTGATGGGCCAGATGGATGGGCCCGTGGCTGGATTGGTAAAGGGCAGAGAGCTCCAGTCCGACTCAGACGCCAGCAAGGTGGAGGTGGAGTACTGGTTTGGGCTGGTATCATCAAAGATGAGCTTGTGGGGCCTTTTCGGGTTGAGGATGGAGTCAAGCTCAACTCCCAGTCCTACTGCCAGTTCCTGGAAGACACCTTCTTCAAGCAGTGGTACAGGAAGAAGTCTGCATCCTTCAAGAAAAACATGATTTTCATGCAGGACAATGCTCCATCACACGCGTCCAAGTACTCCACAGCGTGGCTGGCAAGAAAGGGTATAAAAGAAGGAAATCTAATGACATGGCCTCCTTGTTCACCTGATCTGAACCCCATTGAGAACCTGTGGTCCATCATCAAATGTGAGATTTACAAGGAGGGAAAACAGTACACCTCTCTGAACAGTGTCTGGGAGGCTGTGGTTGCTGCTTCACGCAATGTTGATGGTGAACAGATCAAAACACTGACAGAATCCATGGATGGCAGGCTTTTGAGTGTCCTTGCAAAGTAAGGTGGCTATATTGGTCACTGATTTGTTTTTGTTTTGTTTTTGAATGTCAGAAATGTATATTTGTGAATGTTGAGATGTTATATTGGTTTCACTGGTAATGAAAAATAATTGAAATGGGTATATATTTTTTTTTGTTAAGTTGCCTAATAATTATGCACAGTAATAGTCACCTGCACACACAGATATCCCCCTAACATAGCTAAAACTAAAAACAAACTAAAAACTACTTCCAAAAATATTCAGCTTTGATATTAATGAGTTTTTTGGGTTCATTGAGAACATGGTTGTTGTTCAATAATAAAATTAATCCTCAAAAATACAACTTGCCTAATAATTCTGCACTCCCTGTATTTACTAAACAAGAGACATGTCCTCTATTATAGCTTTAGGAGAAAAATAGCGAAATGCAGGACATGAAGAAGGCCTAACCTGCTGTATCCAATAATGACAAAAATAACTAATAAATAAACAAGGTATGAGTGTCGTCAACCCACATAGTTATGAAAAAATCAATAAAACATAAATTAGTCAATGCAAACTGCTATTACACATTATCTCATGTAAATAGTCAGATACCGCCAATGTTAATTAACATATATCTCTAGGAAATGGAAACATGAAAGAAATCCTGTGCCCCAGAATATTTCAAAAGAAGAAAAGATATAGTTTAAGGAATACCAGATCAGGGATTTCTACTTTTAATAGTCAGATGGGAGATAGATTTCGTATTATCTCTAACATCATGTGTGATAGCAGTTTTATTATATACATGATTGTGTGTAGATGCAGTCTGTATTATGTTGGAAGCACCATTGGATCTCTTAAAATGAGAATTGGTGAACACTACAGAGCTCTTATACAGCAGGATGAACGTTATCCCATAGTTACACATATGTATCAATGCCCCAAATAGAATGATACCCGGACTTTCAAATTGTTTGGTTTTGAGATGGTACATGCTAGTCCACGAGGTGGTAATAGGGAGCTAGAATTGAGGAAGAGAGAACGCTATTGGATTCTTAAATTTAGAGTGGTGGAAATGGGTCTTAATACCAATTATGAGATGCAATATTATTTGGATTAATACTGTTGCTGTCATGTGTGCTGATGTCTTACGTTTAATACTGCTCAGTACTACTTATATATGTGCCCTTACTATCGGGGCAAATGTAATTATAAATGTTTTCCTTTTGGAAGTTTTGTTGTAATGGTATTCCTTAAATTATATCTGTTCTTCTTTTGAAATATTCTGGGGCACAGGATTTCTTTCATGTTTCCATTTCCTAGAGATATATGTTGATTAACATTGGCGGTATCTGACTATTTACATGAGATAATGTGTAATAGCAGTTTGCATTGTCTAATTTATGTTTTATTGATTTTTTCATAACTATGTGGGTTGACGACACTCATACCTTGTTTATTTATTATTTATTTTTGTCATTATTGGATACAGCAGGGTAGGCCTTCTTCATGTCCTGCATTTCGCTATTTTTGTCCTAACGCTATAATAGAGGACATGTCTCTTGTTTAGTAAATATGTAACCATTGGGTTTGGTTTGTAGGGGAGGACTAAGGTATAAACGTGAGTTGGGTTTTGTTATGACTTTTGTTAATATACGGTTGTTGTTATTAAGTCTTGATCTGTAGCTGACACTGGTTTTATTATTTTTATTCCAACTGTGTAATTATTAGTAAGTTATCTTTTTTCATTACTTTGAAATATTTATATTCTAGGTTGGGTTATTCTGGATTTAATAAATACGGGGGTTATTAATGGATTTTCACATTTTCTTCACTTCTCAAAGATGGCGCCCATTTTCGTTTCTTTTTCCTTTTCTCTGAACGTTTCCTTTACGCTTGAGTCAATCGAACGCGCATTGTGGATTCTTTCTCTTCTCGCAAGATTTGGTATTAGTTACCCTGCTATTATAAAGATGGCAGACCGATATACGTCTCGCTACGCTTTTTTCGGAGCCATGTACTCGTGCTCCGTTTTCTTACACTAGTCAAATCAGGACGTGAGGTGAGTGGGGGCTGCAGACTGTTCTATGCATCTGTCAGCACGGATAGATGTTTTGGCTGATATTACGGGAGACATTCTTCTCAACGCTTATAAATTTGTGTCAACTTTTATTGCTTTAGGTGTCATTTATACACCTTTGCGTTGCACGGACCCACATACACATGGCTAACGATCGGTAGGTGCTTTGTGATTAACCTTGGGTGAATCCACAGGATTTTTATAATTTATTATTTCACGTTTTATTTTGTGCTCTGTTATTGACAGAAAAATCTATTATGTCAACAGAGTTGGATCCATTTATTTGTTATAAACTCTGGGACACTGTTGATTCCAGTGTTATACACAAATTAGGTACGGTTTGTTTTACCTTAGGTCACGTTGGTTATATTTGGGATTTTTGCACACACTGGGCTTGCATGGTGATACTAATTTTATTCAGAAAGTATTTAGGTAGTACTGCACTTCCTTTGTCTTAGGGTTGGTTGTGGGTCTAGGCTTTGAGGTCCTCTTGGTTTCTTGGAATTTTCTCTATCTAGTACCATTTATATTCTTTATTCTCCTCACGGTTTGTGCCTTGGTTTCCTCCCTTTCATTTCCAAACTAGGTGGGGCTGACTTTGGGTTTACTGTAAGATCATATTGACACATTGGGTTGTGTAATTGTAATTTTAGATTTCATTGGTAAATGTGTTAGTTATAGTATTATGGGTTATTTTGACTGTTATTTGAGATTGATTTAAGTAAGTTCTGTGTTTCATGTTTAATATATGTTTTGTTTTATGTTGTATATTATATGTATATCTTTTATGTTTGATATTCTTTGCAGCCTTAAGAAAGTCACGGGGAGTATTCACTCCCATGACGAAACACGTGTTGGCCGTTTCTGTTTCTCATTAAAGATGAATTCTTCACTTCAAGGACTCCACCGAATTTCTATTCACATATATGTCTCATGCGAATTGGACTATTGAAATTATGAATTTGAGTATTAGAAACTACTGATCATATAGTCAATAATTTATTTACGAGTGCCTTGGTCTCTGTGTACACATGACCTAGGTAGTCAGCGGCCTGGAGGAGGGAAGCCAATGAGGCCATGCATAGGAAATTATCAATATGCATGTGAAGGCTATACGGTATTGAGAAGAAGTAGTAAAGTTTGGCAGTTGGGTTATGGACCCTCAAAGCATCCCCTAGGGACCAGTGGTGTGCCCAGTCAGCAGAGCACACAGTTTGTGTGTGTGGCATCTATTGAGATGAAGATCTAATGTGCAGTTATAATCCCCTCCCAAGATCCAGGGGATGCAGTTTTGTGGGCATGGACCAAGCAGAGGACGTCCCAAAATACCCTTGATTAGTGTTTGGGGCATAAATGCTGCCTAGCAGAGGGGATGGCCGGCCCTCCAGGAGCACATAATGGCCTTCATTGTCTATGGTATGTTCAGGACCTGATAGGGAACTCCAAGGCGAATCCAAATAAAGGCTCCTCAGGCGCAGGCAGAGTAGGTGGTTGCATATATTTGGCCTCTTCAGCCCAGGCGTCCCACCTCAGTGGTTATGGTATGTGCCTCCTGTAGGAGAACAATGTGTGCATTTTGTCTCTTTACGTATGAGTATAAAGTATATTGTTTGCAGGCAGTGTGCATATATCATACGTTTAAGGTGAGGAACAGTAATGAATTATGATATGTCTGCATGTGGGGTGGTTGTCGTTGAAGACAGTGGGAACATGGGGTGGCCAGGGTTCACTCGGCAGTGGCTCAGCCTGGCTCTGCACATGTGAATAAGGCCGATGTCGCAGGTGTACCGCAGCCTTTGTAGGGAAATGGTAAGGAATAATTGGGTGGGTAAAACAAGGAGAGCCTACCGCAACAGCAGTACACCCAAACTGATCCATTCTTTACAAAACTTTATGGAAATGTGGGAATGGGCCCTTGTGCAAGTGTGGTGTTTGAAGAAACATTGTGAATGCCCTAATATCATTGTAGGAGTGCGTGGGGTCCAGGGGTGGCCTCCCACGGGAGCAGCGGAGCATAACAGCAATGGGGAGATATGTGCATAGGAAAGCATCAACTGGTAACATAGGAAAATTGGTAGCAAAATGTTATGGTCATATTAGAGTATCTATTGTTGGTGGCGGAGTATGAGAGCGGGATTGAGAGTCCTGTTGGGAGTTCTCTGGGATGAGCATATCTTCATCAGAGGTGAAGAGGGCATGGTCCTTTTGATGTTCTGTGGCACGAAGTCTGCCTCCACCTGCCAGGCCTGCCAAGCCTGCCGCCAGTCCTCTATGATTTTTTCTAGATTTGGGGACGCAGTTGCAGTTGCCCGCTGTGCTCTTTCCGCTTGGTAGCGGCTTTAATTTTTTACCCTTGGTCTTGGGCTGGCTGGGTTTGGTACAGTCTGGTGTTGTTGTCCCTTATTGTTGCTATGCCCCATTCCAGGCCTCTTTTGGATCCATGAAAAACAATGTGGTGTCACTTGCGATGATCTTGGTGGGCTTGGAATAGAAGCGAGTGTCAGATTCCATGATGTGGTAGGTGACGTTTAACTTCCAGGAAAGAGAGTCTTTGCTGCTGGACTGCCTTAGTGTAGTCGGGGAACAGCATAACAGTTTTGTCCTCCACTCTGAGGGGGCCAAACTGGCGAGCGGCCCAAAGGATGGCGTCCCGGTACTTAAAATGAAGACGCTTTGCCAGCATGGGTTGAGGAGGGGCACCAGGCGGAAGTTGGCGGGTTGTCACTCGGTGTGCTCTCTCAAGAGTGTAGAATGCTGTGAGTTCTGAAGCCAGGGTGAAGGATTTTAACCAGTTTTCAAGATACTGGAGAGGGTCACAGCCCTTAATCTTCTCAGGTAGCCCAATTATGCAGATATTACTCCTGAGGAGTGTCCTTCTATGTCTTCAGCCCTGTTCTCCAGAAGGCAGACCAGATTTTGCATCTCCTGCATGGTGCGCTGGTTGTATTTGACTATAGGCTGGAGGGAGGCCATCGGCTGCTCGCCCTCAACTACTTTGTCTGTATGTTTTCTGTGGTCGTCTCTGAGAAAGCTTACGCCAGTAGCCATGGCGCTCAGGAATGTGTCCATTGAGACTCTAGAGTGTTCTATGGCTGCAAGTACAAGGTCCAATTTAATGGGCTGAGTCCCCAACGGGGCGACACCCTTCGTCTGGGTGTTAGGTGAGGTCTTGGATGAAGGCACCAGTGTCGGGCACGCAGGCATACAAGATGCGGTGATGAAGCGGAGTCTGCCCATACTGTGGGTCACCAGGGCGGTCTACCTCAGAAGCATGTAGTTCAATTTCACAGAGGAGATAGGCTCTGCTTACACTTGGTGGCTTCATGTAGGGTGTAGGGGATCCCTAGTCTGATTTCGTATGATGAGGACCTGAAGGAGACGCAGCTGCTGATGTGCGATGTCAGGCAGTAAGGTAAGTGAGGCTATGTGGGCAGCAGGGCTCGATTTGTTGGCCAACCTGGCGTATACTGCGTGTATCCTGCACATACAGTCAGTGGTCTAGAGCCATACCAGGTCTTGCGTCCCCAGATGGCTGCCTACAGAGTCTGGCAGTGCAGCCCACCAGAGGCGGCCCAGGCACCTGCCGGACGGGTCCCGTACACTTCCCAAGATGGCGTCTCAGCACTTCTCCAAATGGAACAGGCAGGAGTGCACAGCAGGGCGATGCTGCCGGTTGCACCTCCCTCGCACCACAGGGGATCCAGGGAGTCCACCTAATGGCAATTTTCCCCATTCAAACCTCACTGTGCGCCTCGAGTGTGGCACCGTAGCGGGAGGAGAGTCCCCTCCCATAGAGTGACAGAGAGACCTCTGCGGCAGACCCAGAGCTCCATGGGCAGTCCTCACGCCAGGAGGGCTGCCCAATCAAAGTGCATCAGTCCTCCGGGACCCCCACGTGGTACAATAGAAATCAGTGGCATGGGGACCATAGGCGTGCCTCTCCCAATACATCAGCAAAGGCCTGGTGATGCAAGATTAGCTGAGGGAACCATCCAGCAGGGGCCCCCTGCAGCACCAAAGTTCTAGTCCATCCAGAAAGGGCCTGGGCTGGAGCCCCAGCAGCCGTGGGCCTCAGCAGCACCCCCAGACGGCCAAGGAGAGGCCGCGGCCGCCAGAGAATGAGGCAGCACAGGCCCCTGTGGTAATAGGATACACTTCCACTGCCTGTCTGATGCTCGTCAGTGGTGCCAGCGGTATCAGGCGTGACCTCCTCAGTGGCAAATCGGGTCCCTCCGCTCCAGCCCAACTCCTGTCTCCCCAGCACTCAACTGCCTTCCGTGAGGATGCTGCGGCCTGCCTGCAACATCTGTGTCACCCCAAACATTCAGCTAGGGCTCCAGGCAACGCAGTCAGGTGCCCCGGGATCCTCAGACTTGGATTCTGTTCCACTGGGCGCCGGTACAGAAAGGACCCCAGCCGGACAGTGGACGATGGGTGGGCTGGCGAGACGGAGCTTCAAGGGCCCATGTCCACTATTTTGGCTGGCTTAGCCACGCCCCCCATATTATCAATGATATTATACAATATGTCATGAGTGATATAATATCTAGGGTAATTAGCAGTGCATGTCCTGGGAACGAGTTATAGTTTCCTTATGACACAAGTTTAGTTACTTCAGATAACTGCTGAATTTCTATGGTTTTATGTGAGTAAATGTGAACCTAACTATAAAGTCCCTGTAACTTTTGCTTTTTTAAGTGAATTTCTATGTTTAAAAAAAATTCTATTTCTTAACTATAACAACCTTGTCAGCTTTGTTTTTTTCAGTAAATTTCTCTGCTTTTTTTTAACATGAAGTACTATTTAATTAGATTATGTTAATCCAACCACACCGGGCACGGCCTTCGGTTGTATGCCTGAGGGTTCGCCAGAGAGCCTGGCATTTCACCCCTCCCTACCTAATTTGGGCTCTGGGGCCCCTATCCCCCTGGCCTGCCCCCCCTTCAAGGTTGTTACCTTAGCCTCGGGATGTGGTGGCCCCTGGGGCTCCATACCAGCCACAGGAGGGAAGTCTGCATGGGCCCCCTTCATTTAAAAAAATTAAGAGTCTGGGAGGTGATGGTCCCCAGGGCTCATAAGAGCCCAAAGGAGGGGGGCTGTGCACCCACCCTTCTTTTTTTTAATGGCACATGTCCCCAGGATCTGGCCCACCAGGGGGCTAAAGTTTGAACAAGCAGGGGATATCATGCTTGTTTTTTCAAATTTTCATCAGATTCACAGATCCTTCGCAATTTTCGGTGAACATATTTTTTTTTAATGCTTTTCTGCCCTGGTCGGGTCACAGTGAATCCCCAGAATCAGGGCTAGGGTTCAGGGTATTCCTACCCTGCCCCCTCTTCTGTGTTTTTTACAGGTTGTTTTGGGACTCAGCTGAGGCCTAGTCCCAAAAATGCTCCCAACATTTCCTGGTTGATGTGTTGGCATCCAATCAGATCTTAGCATGAGATCTCCGGGATCCACTGAGCCTCTGTGTCCCTAGATATACACATTTTGTTTTCCTTTAAATACTCCAAAACTATTTAACAGATTTACACCAAATAACAAAAAAAGCACGACCTGTGCACCAAGATCTACCTTCCTGCCAAATTTTGTGCAATTCCATTCAGCGGTTCGGGCTGTAGTCGTGTCTAAAGACCGTGTGTGAAAATGCATGGAGAAAACATGTATTGGGGCCAAACCATTTTCTCTGCCTCCACTTCATGAATCACCCAAAACTTTCAAGACAGCAGCTGAAGTGAGTGGCAAACTAGTTTTCAAAATTTCGTGAAGGTTTGCCAAATTGCGCCCAAATGATTGGCAAAATAAAAAACAATTTTCTTATGGAAATTAGGTCCTAACTACAACTACCTACTGGGGACCGCCAGAGGTAATATATATATCATATTCACTGAAAAAAGCAAAGGTTACAGGGATTTTATAGTTATGAACTAGAATAAAAAAAACATAGAAATTCACTCAAGAAAACAAAGGTTACAGGGACGTTATAGTTTTAAACGTACCAAAACACAGAAATCCACCTGTTATAGTTAGAGTTATCTCAAGTAACTATAACACACGGCCTAAGGTAACAATAACTCACACCCCGCTAGGCACAGTTATCTGATCAATACTTTTACTGCAGATGTTACATTGACATTATCAATGATGTTATCAAAGATGTGGGTGCTGTAATTTGTGGGTTCATTATCAGTGCATGTAGAGGTCATGAGTTATAGTTACCTTAGAGCATGAGTTACAGTTACTTGAGATAGCTCTCACTATAACAGGTGAATGTCTATGGTTTGGGACGTTTAAAATGTGAGCTTTACTATAACGTCCCTGTAACCTTTGTGTTTTTGAGTGAATTTCTTTTTTTTTAATTTGTTATCTCCTAACTAGAACGTCCTATGTTTTTTCAGGTGAATGTCTATGTTTTTGTAACTCAAAGTAATTTTCATTACTATACAATATTCCAACCACCACTGCGCACAGCCTTTGGCCCTGAGCATCTGCGGTTGGCCGCAGAGCCTGCCCTGCGGCCAACCCCTATAACCACCCAACCCTGTACTGTGCATGGCCTTCGGACGTGCGCAGCGAGTGTTGGGCGCAGGGCCTGGCCTACAGACAGTCCATGCTGCTAACCCCTAGACCAACAAAATCCTGCATGCCCCCCTCCCCAGGCCGATCTCAGCCCCGGGATCCCATCCCCGGGGCCCAGCCTAACCACTTCATTTTTTGGGCAGAGGGGGGCTGAGTGGTCCCCTCCACAGGCTGATCTCGGCCCCAGGCACCATCCCCCAGAGCCCAGTCTAAAGATGTAATTTTTTGGGGGGGAGGGAGCTGTGCGGCCCCCCTCTCAAGGCCAATATTGGCCCATGGGAACCTATCCCCTGGGGCCCGGCCTAATTATTTCAATTTTTGGGGGGAGTGGGCTGCCTGGCCCCACTCCCCAGGGCCGATCTCTGCCCAGGGACCCCAACCCCCAGGGCCCGGCCATGTGACCAGGGGTCCCCCAGGCCATACAATGACAAAGTTTGGGAGCCTGAAGGCCCCCGCAGTCCCAACCGGCTCCCCACCTACTGTGGGAGCCGGCATTGCTGTTACATAATTCCCTCTCTGTGAGAGTAATGTTTCCTAGTCTGCATCACCACAGGCAGGAAAACAGAGAAAACCTCAGTGCGCAGCAAGTGAGAGCTCTTTGACAGCTCTCACTTGCTGCGAGCAGAATGTGTCCTCTGACTTGGCAGTAGCTCTCAAAGCTGCCGCCAAGTCAGAGCAAACAGCTATGTCCTGGGGGTGGGCACACTGGGACATATTAGGAGCCAGCCCTGGGGGGTGGCGGTCGCCAGGGCCATCAGTGGCTCCTCACAAGGGGCAGCACAGCCCCCTTACAAAGAGTATTGCCCCAGGGAGATGGTGGTCCTTGGGGCTGCGGGGGGAGGGTGTACGCCCCCCACATTAAATATGATTAACGGTCTGGTGAGGTGGCGGTCCACAGGGCTGCGGTGGGCCAGGTGCCCCACTCTCCACATTTACTTTGTCATTAGCCCCAGGGAAGTGGCTGTCCCCGGGGCTGTGGGGATGGGCTCCCACGCTTGTTAATTCCAAAGCCCCAGGGCAAAGTCCTGGGGCTTTGCCATTTTAATGGGTTGGTGGGCACCCTGCTCCCCCCCTGTTGCCCCAGGAACCACTACCTTCCCGGGGCTAAAAAGATTATGGGGCTGATTTAAGAAAAGTGGCGCTGCCCCCTAATGCCACCATGTGTGCACTGTATCTAAGATAAGGCGCACCAGGCAGTAGTTAGGGAAACTAGTGTCAAACTTTTTTAAGCTAGTTCAGAGCTTGGCAGGACTAGAGTAAAAAATGTTGATGCTAATCTTGCAAAGCTCATTAAGGTCCACTAAAAACAATGGTGTGCCTCCTTTTTCAACGCCTGCTCTGAGTAGGCTTTAAGAGTTCCAAAATAAATGACACAAAGAAATCTCTTAGATTTCTTGCCACAATTTTTTCGGTCCCCCTAATGGGGTAATGCCCGCTTTGCATACATTATACCTGGCACAAGCATAATGAAGTGCAAAGGTTACAAATGGTGTAAAGCATGCATTTGTAAATTTGGAGCGGCAATTTTGGCCTCATTGGGCCACATTTGCATAAAACAAAATTATGCTAATGTGGCGCAAGGAGGCACTTGGGGCTCTTAAGTCAGCCCCTATGTGTTTTTAGGTGAATTTCTATGCTTTTTTAGGCAATGCACCCGGGACTTGGCATACCCCGGGCTTCAGTATTAACAACCACTGTGAGTCGCACGTTGGTGCGGGCGTCAGCCACTGGCCGACATCCACACTACCTCACTGGTGTGGGTCACAACCAGTGGCCGGCACCAGGGAGGGGGTTAAAAAATCCTCGGGTGCGTATCTATGTAGATATATCTATCTATGTAGATAGTGTTATCTATAATATTTATAGATCACTTTTGTCAATGCATGTGTGGTTTCCCTGGGGGCTGCAATCTGCCCCCAGGAAAACCAGACCCACATATAAAAGTGATCTCTCTCTCAATGCATATCCTTCAACTGTCGCGTTTCAACTGTAGCTTTGAGGCAGCAATAAAAAAGTCAAGTAAGTCTTGTGATTATGTTTCTGCTACAAAAGGATCAGACTTTTGTCTAGTGGCAGTTTTGGTGCCATAAAGAAGCGCATAAGGTTTGTATGCCTACTGCAAAGAGCAAAACTATATTTTATGTAAATAGCTGAGTACATTAGTAAAGTCAGCCATTACCTGCGCTATAATACAAATGAAATGTATGAGCGGGGGCGGCTGTGGAGAGATGAAGGGCACTTTTGCTGGGTGGTAGCGAGGGAATCCGAGGAGGAGGACATGGGAGTGGGATCACCAATAATGATTGTTGGGCTGGGCGCTAGAGGTGCTAAAGACTGTGACAATTGGAATGTGACAAGGTGTTTTATGAGTAACCCCATCTTGTATTCCCCTGGGTGTCTAGTTTTAAAAGATGCACAGGTTTGGTAGGTTTCCCTAGGTGCCCTCTGAGAAAAATGCCAAAATCCACAGCTAAGCACTTTGAAAAAAACAGGTCTGTTTTCTTTGGGAAAATGTGATGTGTCCATGTTGTGTTTTTGGGCATTTCCTGTTGCGGGCGCTATGCGTACCCACACAAGTGAGGGTACGCATAGCGCCCGCTATTGGGACCCTTGGGGAACGCTGGGTGGAAGGAAATTTGTGGCTCCTCTCAGATTCCAGAACTTTCTGTCACCGAAATGTGAGGAAAAAGTGTTTGTTTTTCCAAATATTGAGGTTTGCAAAGGATTCTGGGTAACAGAACCTGGTGAGAGCCCCACAAGTAACCCCATCTTGTATTCCCCTAGGTGTCTAGTTTTAAAAGATGCACAGGTTTGGTAGGTTTCCCTAGCTGCCGGCTGAGCAAAAGGCCAAAATCCACAGCTAAGCACTTTGCAAAAAACAGGTCTGTTTTCTTTGGGAAAATTTGATGTGTCCATGTTGTGTTTTGGGGCATTTCCTGTTGCGGGCGCTATGCGTACCCACACAAGTGAGGGTACGCATAGCGCCCGCTATTGGGACCCTTGGGGGAACGCTGGGTGGAAGGAAATTTGTGGCTCCTCTCAGATTCCAGAACTTTCTGTCACTGAAATGTGAGGAAAAAGTGTTTTTTGGCCAAATTTTGAGGTTTGCAAATGATTTTGGGTAACAGAACCTGGTGAGAGCCCTCACAAGTCTCCCCATCTTGGATTTTCCTAGGTGTCTACATTTAAAAAATGCATAGGTTTTGTAGGTTTACCTAGGTGCCGGCTGAGCTAGAGGCCAAAATCCACAGCAAGGCACTTTCCAAAAAATAGCTATGTTTTCTTTAAGAAAATGTGATGTGTCCACGTTGTGTTTTGGGGCATTTCCTGTCACGGGCACTAGGCCTACCCACACAAGTGAGGTACCATTTGTATCGGAAGTCGTGGGGGAACCCTGGGTGGAAGGAAATTTGTGGCTCCTCTCAGATTCCACAACTTTCTGTCACCGAAATCTATGGAAAAAGTGTTTTTGGGCCAATTTTGAGGTTTGCAAAGGATTCTGGGTAACAGAACCTGGTGAGAGCCCCACAAGTCACCCTATATTGGATTCCCCTTGATGTCTAGTTTTAAAAAATGTGCTGGTTTGGTAGGTTTCCCTAGATGCCAGCTGAGCTAGAGGCCAAAATCCACAGCTAGGCACTTTGCAAAAAACAGATTTCAATGTAAACATGTGATGTTTCCATGTTGCGTTTCCTGTCGCGTGCATTAGGCCTACCCACGCAAATGAGGTACCATTTTTATCGGCAGACTTGGGGAAACACAGAATAGCAAAACAAGTGATATTGCCCTTTGTCTTTCTCTACATTTTTTCCCTCCAAATGTTAGACAGTGTGTAAAAAAGATGTCTTTTTGAGAAATGGCTTGTAATTCACATGCTACTATGGGCACCCTGGAATTCAGAGATGTGCAAATAACCACTGCTTTTCAACACCTTAACTTATGCCCATTTTGGAAATACAAAGGTTTTCTTGATACCTACTTTTCACTCTTTATATTTCAGTAAATTAATTGCTTTATGCCCAGTACAGAATGAAAACCCATTGCAAGCTGAAGCTCATTTATCGGCTCCGGGTAGCTAGGGATCGTGATGAACCTACAAGCCCTATATATCCCTGCAACCAGAAGAGTCCAGCAGACGTAACAGTATATTGCGTTCAAAAATCTGACATTGCAGGAAAAAATTACAGAGTAAAACGTGGAGAAAAATTGCTGTTTTTTTAGCTCAATTCCAATATTTTTTTTTATTTCAGCTGTTATTTTCTGTAGGAAAACCTTGTAGGATCTACACAAATGACCCCTTACTGAATTCAGAATGTTGTCTACTTTTCAGAAATGTTTAGCTTTCTGGGATCCAGCATTGGATTCACACCCATTCCTGTCACTAATTGGAAGGAAGCTGAAAGCACAAAAAATAATAAAAATGGGGTATGTCCCAGTAAAATGCCAAAATTGTGTTGAAAATGTGATTTGTCTGCCTGTTCCTGAAAGATGGGAAGATGGTGATTTTATCACAGCAAACACTTTGTTGATGCCATTTTCAGAGAAAAAACCACAAGCCTTCTTCGGAAGCCTTTTTTTCCCATTTTTGGGGGAAAAATTACATTTTTGCTGTATTTTGGCTAATTTCTTGGTCTTCTATAGGGGAATCCACAAACTCTGGGTACCTTTAGAATCCCTAGGATGTTGGAAAGATGCAAACTTGGTGTGAATAGCTTATGTGGACAAAACGTTATGAAGGCCTAAGTGTGAACTACCCCAAATAGCCAAAAAAGGTCTCAGCACGGGGGAAGACCCAGCAGCTAAGAGGTTAAGCACTGGGCGGTCCCTCTAGCACATCAGCACCAAAGCTAAGGGGTCAGGGTGTCCCTATCCTGACCCATTTTTGTTTTTAGCCTCGTTTTTTTCTGGGACTCGGCTGAAATCGAGTCCCAAGATGGATGCCAACACTTCCTTGCTGAAGTGTTGGCAGCCAATAAGATCTCAGCATGGGATCAGGAGGGTTTGAGGAACCCTTGCGTCCCTATGTATACAAATTTGGATTTTCTTTAATTTCTCAATAACTACTGAACTGATTTACACCAAATAGCAAAAAAAGGTTGCTTTCTTGACCAAGAGCTACCTTTCCACTAAATTTGTTGTAATTCCATCCAGTGGTTCGGGTGCTATCACTGCACAAAAGCCCTATAGAAAAATGAATGGGGGGAAAAGTGCATTGGGACCCCCCCTTTTATCTTGGCCCCCACTTGATGGATCACCCCAAACCTTCACAGACAGAGGCTGAAGTGAGCATCGTATTTTCTTGGAACATTTTGTGAAGATTTATTAAACGGCACCAAAGTTATTAGCAAAACTAAAACACTTTTTCTATAGAAACTAGGTCCTAACTGCTTATGGGCAACCGCTAGTAGGTAAGCTAAAAAAAAAAAAAAAAAAAAAAAAAATAAAACAAAAAATATATATATATATATATATATATAGATATATATATATTTAAATAAAACTGTGCTGATGTTTCAGAATATATCAGAATTAGTTCAAGTGAAGCATGTTTTTGTAATTCGGAAGTATGGTGGAAATAAATATTTGAATACGATCAAAACACCTCTATATACTAGTTCATGACTTTTGCACACATTATCATTTGTGTGCAGTAAAAACATATTTCAGTGTAAATGTAATGCTCATTTCAGTTAAAAATGTGTGCTACCACACCATGCACACTCCACACTATGCCACTCAACTCCCCACAATGCCCTCCCACTCTATGGCACGTCACTCCATTCTATGACACCCCAGTCCACTGAACTGCATGCCACTCCAATCTAAGGCACTATACGAGACGCCATGCCACTTGACTCCACGCCACTCCAATCTACAACACTCACTTCATGACACAACACGCCACTCCATGCCCCTCCACTCTACACCACTTACACCAGTCCACTCTACTCCATTTCAATCTATCCCACTCCACTCCAGTGTACTCCAATCTACCCCACTCCACTTCTCTACAATCTACCCCAATCTACTCCACTCCAATCTAACTCACCCCACTCCATCCAATCTATCCCACTCCACTCCAATCTACCTCACTCCAGTCTACCCACCCCAGTTTACCCACCCCACTCCAATCTAACCACTTCAATCTGCCCCACTTCAGTCTACTCCCCTCCAACCCAGTCTAACCCATTCCATTCTAATCTACCCCAATCCACTCCACTATGATTCAGTCTACCCACTCCACTAAGATTCAGTCTACCCACTCCACTTCAATCTACCCCACTCCAATCCCATCTACCACACTCCAGTCCAATCTACTCCACTCTAATATGCCACATTCCACTCAAACTAACCCAATTGACCCCACTCCACTCCAATCTACCACACCACTGAAATCTACCCTACTCTGCTCCAACCTATCCCAGTCTACCCACTCCAATCTACCCCATTCCACCCCACTCTAAAGTAGCCCAATTCAACCCACTCCACTCCAGGCTACTCACCTCCACTCCAATCTACCCCACTCCATTCCATTCTACCCCAGTCCAATCTACTCCACTCTATTCCAATTTACCCTCACTCCACTGCAATCCATCAAGCTCCTCTTCACTCTAATTTATTCCACTCCACTCCAATCTACCCCACTCCACCACAATCTACCCACTGCTATCTACTACAAAATCTACCTCACTCCAGTCTACCATACTCTAATCCACCCAATCTACCCAACTCAACTCTAATCTACCCCACTCCACTCTACTCCACTCGACTCTACCTAAATCTACCCCACTCCATTCCAATTTAATTTAACCCACTCCATCCAATCTGCCCCACTCCACTCCAGCCCAATCTACCCCACTCCAATCTACTCTACTCTAATCTATTTCACACCACTCCAATATATCCCACTCTACCAACTCCACTGCCATCTACACCACCCCACTATACCTCACTCCAATCCAACCCACTCCAGTCCAGTTTATCCTACTCCACTCAAATATAGCCCACTCCACTCCAATCTATGCCACTCCAAACAACCCCACTTGATTCATCACGTTTCAACCTCCTCACTCCAATCTAACCCATTCCATTCCGATCTACTCTCATCTACCCCTCTCCACTTCAACCTCATCTATCTCACTCCACTCCATTCTTGGCTCCACTCCAATCTATCCAACTCCGCTCCACCCCACTGCAATCTACCCCACTCCTCTCTTCCCCAATCTACCACACTTCATTCGACCCAATCCAATCCACACAATATACCCCACTCCCCTCTACTCCAATCTATCCTACTCCATTGCACTCTACCCAATCTACCCCACTCCACCTCACACCAGTCTACCACGTCACCCAAATCTTCCACACTCCAGGCCAGTCTAACCCACTCAACCCAACTCAACCCACTCCATCCATCTCCAATCTACCCTTCCTCACTCCAACTCAAACTATCTTTCTCCAATCTACCCCATTCACTCCACCACACTTCAATCTACCCCACTCCAATATGCCCCACACCACTCTACCAACTTCACTCCTATCTTCTAAACTCCCCACCAATCTGCCCCACTTAAAACCACCCTGCTGCTATCTATCACACTCCAATCTACCCCTCTTCACTCCAATCTACCATACCACAATGCAGCCGATCGACCCTTCTTCAAACTGCCCCACTCCACTCTACCCTTCTCCAGCCTAATCTACCACACTCTACTCCAATCTACTCCTCTCCACTCTTATCTACCCCACCCCAACTGACACCACTCAATATACCCCAATCCACAGCACTCAACTCTTTCCCAATTGGCCCCACTCTTTTGCAGTCTAGCACACTATATCCCACTCTACTCTACTCAGATCTATTCAACTCCAATCTACCTCACTCCACTCCAATCTACCCCATGCCAGTCTAACCCACTCCACCCCAATCTACCAGACTTCACCCCAATCTACCCCAATCCAATTTACCCCACCCCCACTTCAATCTACCCCAATCTACCCCACCCAATATACTTCACTTCATCCAATCTACCGCACTCCACCCCACTACAAGCTGCAACACCCATCCCAATCTACCCCACTCCCCCAATCTACCTTGCTCCCCTGTACCCCCAATCCACACCTCTCCATTCCATTCTTCCCTGCTATAATCATCCAATATACCCTGCTACAATCAACTCCACTGCACTCCCACCTACCAATCTCTACTACATTCTACCCCACCCCACTCCAATATACTCCAATCTACCCCACTCAGCTCTTTCCCAAGCTCCCTCACTACACTCCAATCTAACCCAAACTCCCCCACTCCAATCTACCCTACTCCAATTTACTCAAATCCACCCCAGTCTATTCCACCCCTCTCCATCCCATGTGACTCTATGTCAATCTACCCCACTACACTCTACCCCAACCAACACCATTCCAATCTACCCCACCTGCCACTCCACGCCACTAACTTTTAGCCATGTTGAACAGCAGCCACCCTGGTGTACATAATGGCTAAAACCCATAACCAAAGACATTAGATCTTGCACAAGTGAGACCTATTGGCTTTACCAATGCCTGCCTTATTTGTCTCCTCCCCTGACTCTCTTATCTTGCTGTTCTACTAATCCTGTCACTGTGCTATTGTCTAACATATTCTGGTTGCAAAGCAGGGGTTCTGTGCAACCAGAAGACCCACCCTTCCACCTCTTAACTGTGCCCATTGAGGAAAAAACGGATTGGAAGAGTCGGGAGATTAGTAATACTCCAGGGCCAACCACCTGCCTCCCGGCAATGAGGAGTGTGGCGTACTTATTAGCATGTTTTGGCTAGTTAGCATTTGGGATTTTTTTAATTTGATAATAATAATCGTGCGGGAGGTCTTCACGTGCCATTGCTCACATGCACGGTAGAAATCAAGGGAATCCAGTCTGTCAGCGCACACTGGCGTGACAGGGCCTTGCTTGCTCCTCCCAAGGCATTCTTCCAGAGATGCAGTATCTCGTAGGGCACCAGCAGCTTGCCCACCTCAGGCATGTCGTTACACGCTTCATGGTGAAACCGATATGTTCCTCCCACGCGCTGTGCTAGAAGTGCAGGGAACCTCGAGCCTATCTAGCATGCCAACCCCTGGCAAACAATACTACTTCCTGCGTAGAATTCACGGCTTCATCAACCTGGTCCTCTCAAGCACACTACTGTGAAAGGACCCCGTCAGCATCGCCCCCCAGGCTGTGGCCCATAAGAAGTTAGCGAATAAAGGGCGCTGCCAGCCTCTCCACCCTCATGCATGTTACAACACATGCACCGGAGATGTAGGCGCACCCGGCATGTCCCACGCGCGCACAGTCTCATTCATGTACAGGGGCTGCAGTGCCCATGCGCGCCATCAGGACGGTCACGAGCTTACACGGTCAGCAGGGTCAGCACTCCGAGCTCTCTCTGCTCCCGGGGTCCTGCCTGGTGGTAATAATGTGTGGGTCCTGCTGCGGAATGGGACAGCGTGACTTGTCCCTCTCCAACTCCATCTGGCGGGGTGGAGGGAGGGGGCTCCCAGAGCTCCTGGAGAGCGTCCAGGCAGAAGTGCGCGGCCAAGGCTCTCAAAGTGACTATATATAGAAGTGAAAGTCACACTAGGAAGGTTAGGCACGGGAGGTTCCCAGGCAGAGAGGAAGGCGTCCGACCCCAGCCCCCAGTGCTACAGAAGTCAGAGGTTGTCAGTCTGCTCAGACTCAGAGACTCAGAGACTCAGAGGCGGGGGAGGGAACAGACGGTGGAGCGGGTGGGAGTGGGGAAAGGGCACCGTCAGGTAAAACCAATAATACTGAAAACCTGCAATATCTGTAGAAAGAACGTTCTCGATATCTTGACAAAACAAGCACTGGCAAAGCCAATAGGTTTTGCTTATGCGACTTCTATTGGCTTTGTCAATGTTTTTTTTTCATGTTGCACAGCAGTTGAGCTGCTCTGTAACATGGCTTAAAGTAAAACATAAAAAAAGCGCTATGATGCGGACAATGCTGGCTGTGTCCTAACTTTTTTTTTTACTGTAAGCGGAGGTGAACGAGAGGTACCATATGTCATAGCTGCCAATGTTTCAGATTGATTTATGTAACATTTTCATAATTTCAGTGTAAATAATAAGTGACATTTCAACAACCGAGGGACTCTTTCTTGTGAGTAAAATCAATCCAGGAAGACGAGGGAGACATATCAATATAAGAAATTGCACCCTTTTGAGCAACGAGAAAAGCATAACAAGTGTTTACTTTAGAATGATATACCGGGTCAGTGACACTCTCTCTAAGGCACTCATTTCTTTAATCGAAGTTCTCAGGCTAGCCGATGCCGTGGAAAGTGACGCACACCCTGCAACGGCTTAGACTCCGGCGTGCAATCACCACCAACGCCGCATAATTCTCCTGGCACACACAATTTTCTCCCTCTGGGAGGCTCAGCTGGTGAGGAACGGCGGCTGCCGCATGGTTTAGTATATCATGACTGACTCAGGCAGCGGGCTGCAGGGCTGGGGTTGGGTCCTGAGATAAATACCGCCCCCGCGGTGCGAGCAGCTGCTCCATTGCTGCACTGACTCTCTGGCTGAGGGTTCACAAAGACTCGGACTGGCCTCCCACGCGAGTCAGTCAGCCACTGTAGAGCCGGGTCGCGCGGCGGGACAGATCCATATCACGGCAGTGAACTCAGCAGCTCTCAGCTTCTTCCATCATATGTGCTCAGGTTGGCGACGGGGAGTCAGCCACGGCCGGCCCTGCCTGGTCCGAGTGGGTCACAGGAATCGATCGGCGAGAGGAGCTGCACTCACTTGCCCACACAATTGTGCCACCAAAAAACGTTATGAAATGCCTCAAGTTCGCACCGCTGGAGGCAGCAGGGCGGGACCGTCACTCACCCACTCCCACTTATTAAAGTTAGCAGGTCTCAAAATCACTCTGTGTCTGAGTAGCGAAGCCATTGGGCACTGGCACCTATTACATACATTATGCCGCACGGTGTGGGGCCCAGGGGTGTGTCTCTTACAATATATAGTAGCAGAGTACTGGCAGAGCTGCGAGCACATCATGAGCCCAGCTCAGTCATAGTGCATTTTAGCAGTACTCCAGCTTGACTGCTGAGGAAGCGCTGTAAAGCGTGATTTTTCATTTCAGTGCGGTGGTGCGGATCACCACACTGAAATGTGTTCGTCTAACGCCTGATCATGGTATGTGGCAGGGCTGGCAATTCGAAAAGTAAAAAAAAAGAGTGCCTGCACTGCAGGAGCCTGCAGTGGAAGGACACTGGCCACTGGTCACTGGCCACTGGTACAGTATTTGTGCCAGGCTCCATGGTAGGATGGCAGGACAAAGACTGTACTCGAAGCCCAGGAGGAAGACACGGTGAGGAAGAGGTGCTGACCAATAGTAAACAAGGAAGCATCAGTGACGTGGGAGCCAGGCAAAGGTAAATAAAGTGACTTGGGAGCCAGCCAAAGTTAAGTAAAGGTAAGTAATGGGCAGGCTCCAAGCACCTTGTAAGATTTTTTTTTTTTTGCATTCAAGAGATTTCGCACAATCATTCTTTTCCAGGACACTCAGGAGAGTCAAGACCGCATCTACCCAAATGCATGAGTTTTTTAATTGAAAGTCTCGAACTGAAATGTGCCTCCGATTACCTTGAACATTTCACAGCATCCATGCTTACAACATGAAATGTCACATTATATGGACCTGCATTTTTGTGGCTTGACCACGTTTTAATTGTGATTTCTATACTTCCATTGAGACACAACCGAAGGAGAGAAGTTGGATGGGAACGAAGTTAACTGAGTCCCCAACAAGCTGTGTGCTGTAGAAACACAATCCGCACAGAAAGGGTGTGTGTGTTTCACCAGGATTACACAGTCGCTTCTGGGGAGAAATGGAGTTGTAACACTGGTGAATATCAAACATGTTTCCTTGGTTAACGTGCATATTAATCACTTTTTGTTTAGCGGTCTCCATAGCCGATGTGGTAAACGTCTCAGGTCACAAGATGCTACTGAAGGAATAATGTGTGCTTAGATGTTAGATCCAAGGTGTAAACTCAAACCCAATAAATGGTGTTACACTTCAGGGTGTGAGGCACATGCCACGTAAATGACACTGAACTCCTGGATGTGAGACTCACACTTGTCGTGAGATCCTGCGCTTCCAGGTGTGAGATACACACATCATAAAAGACATTGTGCCACAAGGTGTGAGGCTCATGCCCGCAGTGCAAGGATACAGGCCACAGGAAGAAGTACTTTGGCCAGGATCCATGACAGGACAAATCCTCAACTGGAAGCAAAGGGGAAGACAGATTTATTGACCAATAGTAAGCAAGGAAACAAGAGTGACATGGGAGCCAGTCGATAGTAAGTAAAGTGATGTGGGAGCCATGTGGAAGCCAAACTTTGGTACGTAAAGGTAAGTAATGAGAATGCTCTAAGCTCCTGTTAAGATTTCCTTTTTAAATACAAGAGAATTTGCAAGCAAGGCACAAGCGTTGTGCAGGTGAAACCTAAATATGATCAAGTAAATTGCATGATTAAACTGCACTCACTGTATTTAATTATTTGAAACACTTGCAAATGTACAGAAAGCAAGGTAAGTGAAATGTGTGGTGTCCGTCACAGTCGTGTATATTTCTCCACAGGCGTCCACTGTGCACTTTAATGTATTGATATGCTCCTCGTACATATGTCTTTTCACCCTCTGTGAGGTTGATATTAGGCCCTCCGTACGCTCACATATCTTGTTTCTCACACCATTTGTGTATTCATAACTCTAGGGACACACAAGCGCTTGACACATGTAAGGAAATGCTTCTTTTTAGGGGCGAGAGCAAAGCACACCATCCTGTGTTGTAATCTCACTTTGGGCTTCAAACCACGCCCATGTCACGTCAGTCTCTTTCATTGGTTTGTGGGCTTGCCTTTTAAAATCTCTTTGCTTTCATTGGTGAAAGGCACGCATGCGTCATGCCTTTTCCAGTGTTTAGCCCTCCTCGAGCGCACCAACCAAGTACTGAAAACATACGAGGCTCCATGTTTTCCGCCCTGTTTCTGGACTACTTTTTCTCTTTTTTCGCAGCACGATGTCGCTGGGCAGAAGTCGAGCGCTTTGCATGAAATCGATCCTGTTACATAGGTAATTGCACTTTGCCGGTTACGTAGATAATTGCACCTTTGATGGTTACGTGGATAGTTGCACTTTTGTCAATAGGTTTCACTGCGAGTGAACTTTTATTTCCCTTTGTGTGTCTGTTTTGCGCTGATGGCGGCCGTCAGCTCGCTCATGTGAAACTTTTACTTTTCAGTTTATATGGCAAGAAAAGTCCGGTTAGTTATGTGAAACTCTTTTACTTTTTATTTTCAATTTATGTGGCAAGAAAAGTCAGGTTAGGAGTTTACAATGCTAATTGCTCTAGCTCGAGCAAACGCGAGACCCATTGCATTGCAAATGCTTGTCTATACTTACCCCCAAACATTTGGACTGATTCTGCTGAATTTTCAACTCTGGAAGTGAACTGAGACCTGCCAACCAGGCTCCAGGCCCTGTGCTCTGACTCTTAAAAGTATTGGTTTAATGGGCTTACCCCAAGTTGGCATAAGATAACTTACTTAAAAGTCCCTAGTATATGATACCATTGGTACCCAGGGTCTGTAATTTAAGTGACCCTCGTGGACTGCATCAGTAATTTTACTACCACAAGTGTGGCAAAGCAAATCATGTCTCCTAGTCTGCCGCTGCAGGCCGGCAGCAGTTTTAAACTACTACCTCAACTTTGCCATTTAAACCAATAGAAAAGCCGAAGCCTTATTTTTTAATATAATAAGTCATTCAGAAGTCAAGCCAATGGAACCCTAAAGATTGGGTGCATTATATTGGGCAGAAAGAAAGGTATTTTTACATGTCCTAACAGTAGAAACACTGCATTGTTGTTTTTACTGTGGAAGGGCTAGTAGCCCTGTTGGTGAATATAGAGTTACTTATTGAAAACTCAGCAGTTCTAACGTCCAAATTAAACTACTAAAGTTGGTACTTCAAGGTATCAAATGCATCACTGCATTAAACCTGACTAGTTGCTCAAGTGAAATTTAAGGTAACTATTTGACAAATGGTACTTTAGAAAATTGTCACTTTGTTGCCCAAAGTTATCCAGTAGCCTCTTTTGGTTGTACACAGCTATTGTCCTCAAGACTGTCTGCTGCCCTCCTGGGGAGAGATGAGAGCAACTTTCAAGAAGAGGTACAAAGGACCTGCCAAGTGAAGAGGTGTGATGTCCCCCTAGCAGGAAGGCCAGAGTATGTGTGAGCCCAAAATGAAAGCTCCACAGGGAAATTCACCTTTGAAGGGCAAATGGTAGTCATACTAGGGAGGGGCTTTGCTCTTTTGTAGGGAGGGTAGTATCTCTGGCAGAGAGGGTAAAGCCATTGTCAAACCATTTGTTCAAGGCAAGTGTAGCCCCCTGGTAGCCACAGCTCTGGGTTGGGCTTGGGAGCGCCACTCGCACAGAGAAGGACCTCACATTGTTAGGAGTGAGGATGAATAGTGCTCTCTGGGACAGCTAGATGTCACACTTCGCATGGAGTTATCGTCAGGCAGGAGTTTCCTTGTACCTTAAAGCCCACTGGCTAGTTATTCCAACATCACTGTAGGCTCAAAAGGGGCATAAAAGTGGTACCCCTGGCACCCGACCTCAGATCACGTCTGTACTGGAGAGAGGACGAAAGAAGGACTGGCCTGCTGCTCCCTGGAGCCAGCAAAGAGAGGCAGCACCAAAGACTGGACTGCACCTGATGTATATTAGCAAAGAGATGACTGTGCCTGCTGCTCCCCACTCATGGAACATCTGACACATGTGCCAGACAGAGGAAATGACTCCAAGAGTCAGTTACCTGACTCCCTATTACATCTACAGGGTCATAAAAACTGAGACGCCTGCACCCTTAATGGCCCAGCGTCAAGAAGCCTGACCGCTCCTGGACACTGAGGTGCTGCCCAGGAGACCAAGTCCTGAACTTCCAATGTTGCCGGACCTGGGATAGTTGTCAGAGTGCAGTTTGGTCACCCAGCAAGGTAATTACTACAAGTTATAGGGTAGTTAGCTATAGCCAGAGACCAGTAGACCAGTGGCAACTGGTGCAGTGTGGACGTCATCTGGACACTGTAAGAGATCGACCCCTGAGGCCAAAGTTACCCCCTTCCCCAAGCGCAAACACTGTGGGGTGGCTACAAGAAGACCCACTGCACCGCACTTCAATGGTGGTTTGACCTAAGGACTTGGAAGTGGACTGGAGAATTATAAAACTGAGTGGTAACTGCCCATCTGGACCTGCTCTGCGCCACAGCTACCCAGGACTGAGTTAAAGTTTACAAATAAACCAGGCTGGACCTGATACGATTTATGTTATTATTAAACGGTGAGGTCACACAACCACACCATATGATAATCAACATTTCACACAAGCTCTATGCAATACAATAAAAGTTGGCAGAAGAAATGCTCCACTGGTTGAATGCACTATCCTGGCTGGGTGGGATCCTGGTAAGGGCTTGCAAGGCCACACCCACTGCTCAGCTGTGCTGCAACCGGCCTGACCTGTAGTTAAAGTGAACTAGCACGACGGTCAATGTCAGCTGTCTTGCTAATGTAGCCAAAATACCATGACCCCAGACATTCCTACACTTTCAATTTTATTTGCAGGATTTCCCTGGAACTTTAACATATATTGTGGTTACTTGTATTTACATTCTATTGCTATTTATTAGTTTGATGTTGTGCAACACTGAAGGATACAATTCAGCTGTAACACGATGGAATAACAAAAGAATTATAATGAATAGTACGGAAAATCAATATACATGAGGATCCACACACTTGGTATATTTGATATTGATATGCAATCGGTCAGTGTAACAGTACCAAGACGTACCACATAATTTCGGCCAAATTAAATATTACTAATGACATTTAATTTTGGGCCGGGTTATAACACCAACAACTCTTCTATGGGCAATCCTCCAATGGGTGAAAGAACCAGAGGTCCACACCCCCGGGCTTATCACCGGGGTGGTAGGAGATAGGCTGATGTGACCAGAAAGAAGGTGTGCAGCTCCTGGTTCCCCTTCCACCTGGATTTCCTACAGCTTGGGATACCTAAGGCCCCGGCTGGCATTGGCTTTATATGGAGTTGCTTGATAGCATCAGCATCTTCGGTTTGAAACGATTAAAACATTGCCAGAAAGGGAACTCGACCGAAAAATCATACTCCTCTCTCTTTTGGCAATAGATCTATGTTATGTTTTACCCCTAACCCTTTATGTGTGTGTTTTACTGTCTTTTAATGCCGCTTGCATTCCCTGTAAAACTGGAAGACACATCTGATAGTCACAACAGATTGCATGTTCGTTCTGGGTAACGTTGAGCGACCAAGGACCAGCAATTGCACATTTGAGCACACTGTAAACACGTCTCTTCCTCTGCATCGCAAACGCAAGCAAAACATTTTCAGAGCAGTCAATTTCGTGGATTAATGCCAACAGCGATTTGGCTATTCTGATCATATGATCATGTGCCAACCCCCTTAACTGGGAGAGCATGGGAGAGCTCTGCCAACATTTACTTCAACCCACAGCGCTGCTTAGTCATTTCAGATTATGAAGTCGAGCCTACGAGGGGAGAAGACTTACAGTCTTGTTACTGAAACTGCATTTTTGAAGTGTTTTCTATATCCTCCTCCCACAAAATGTGCAGCTAATTAGTCACTGATGCTGCCTTAGCTCTGACTGCGGGTACTTATGAATACCCACCAGAAGGGGTAATCCACAAAGTCACTACACTCCAAAATACAACAAAAAAATCCTCTCAATGCTGGGTGAGCTGAAGTCCTCACCTGGATCAGTGTACCACGCACATTTAGTGCTGGTGTCGCCACTGAAGCACAACTAACAAGCACAGTTTATGTAACCTACATTCTGGAAAATTACACAACAATAAAATGGTGATATTAAAACAAAAAACAGCAGGCTTAGTGACAGAAAGGGGAGTGAAAATGAATTCCTCGAAGAGTCCAGCTTCTCCTCTTCCTTGGCCAGCCCAGTCAAATTGGTGAGTCTGTGGTCTGATACTCACTTTTCCACAGGCATGGCAAAGCATGCCAAGGAGTTATATCTTTCCTCAGGCGGCACGTTAATAAAGAACTGAAATTCTTCCCACCTAGCCCCATCTTCTATCATCACAAAATCTTCGTAAAGTGCAAATCTGAGATTTGAACCCGAGCCTTTTGGGTCCAGAACTACCTCTTACCCACACCTGAGCCTATCCACTGACCACAGACATCTCCTCTTAACCAGTGAACCACATCTCAGCACAACTATCACAACTATTCTCCTTTTACCACCTTTCCAGAGCTTATCAAAACCACTGAACCTCGCCTCAAGTTAGCAAATGAACCACATCTCCTCCCAAAAAATGTTAACAGGTCACACGTGCAGTTACTCACCACACTTTGTCTAGCAGTTTAAAAACGGAGTAATTGCTGGAGAAACTGGTGTACCTGGCCAGATATGCTAAACTCGGGAATCCCAGATAGCCCATTTGGTGTTAACGTATGATTCACACGTAAAACGCAAGATAAGAGGTACTTACTGTTTTATATATGTATACCTCGTTATTTGTATCTATGTGAATTTGTGGTACATGCTAATAATGTGTGAAATTGTGGTTCTGTACTGCAAATGTGAACATCAATAAAGATATATATAAAAAAATCAATTACAGATTGGTCATGACTTCTGTACATCTTAGATCTTGCCACTGACCCTCATAACCTACCACCCACTGGACCAATGAATTGTCGAGTGACAATTATTCAATCACAAGCAGGGATTTGACTAGATCTTTCAAGACAATGAGAAGCTATATAGGTTGGGCCCTGTAAACTGAAAATAAAAATGTTTCCTGTGTGAGGAGCAGGGGCGAGACCGCCATTGGGCTAACAAGGCTCTAGCGGCCCCTGTGTATCCCCCTGCCGCAGCTGCCATGGGCTGGGCTGGTCCTGCTGGGCCTGAGTTCAGCCCCATCTTAAATATTTCCCTGGCCTCTGCAGGCCATTTACAGCTTGATGAGGCTTCTTTAATATGTCCTTGCTTCGGGTTCCCTCCCCAGCCCTGCTCTCTGCCTGATGTAGGCCCTTGCAAGGTAACCATTAGCAAGGGATAGGTCAGCGTGGACGAAAGACAAACTGCAGACGCAGACCACAACAAAAGCCAGAGATACAAGCTTGTCACTGTGTAACTACCAGTGCAAGGCAATGATAAGTAAAACACTCTGTGGGTTAATTTGTTTTTTAAAATACTATGAAACTAAAACAGACATATTATTAGTGCTTTGATATATGTTCATAGTGCTTTGGTCCATTCACCATACGAGGCATAAAATGCTGCATTCTGGTTCTATCGGTCCTTTTAGTTCCTTCAGATGGTATCTAGGGGGCAAAGTTACTATTACCTCACGCAACGCATGGTAGCAGCTGAAACTGCCGTCCTGCATTATGTGGAAGAGAGAGAACGGGACAGCAGCGTATCTACAAACATACGGGGCTGCTGCTCCACGCACACACCATTGCACCATAGTGCAAAGAAGGGTGTGTGCGTGTTCTAAGTGCAAAACACAATGCTTGCATTAAGTTAAAGGTTTGGGGGAATTTAAACATTTCGCATATTTTGCGTCAGCTTCTGCGGTGGCATATATTTTGCTGCAAAGCTCTGTCCGCTAATTTTACAGGTGGGGACCCCTGCGAGACCGGTCAATACCTAAAACCAACACTTTTTGTAAACATGGCTCTTCAATCAAACACCCACTATCCCGTACTTAGGCACCTCCCCACCACCACCCTACCAAAGTTTGGGTCTAGGTGCACGCCTGATGAGGAGCACATATTCACATTTATATTTTCTTCAATACCAGAGGACATTGTAGAACAAATCCTACTTCCATGCAACATTTAAAAACATGTCCGCCATCTTACCTCGGCTCTGCCACCGCTCACTCTTGTCTCTTTAAGGGATTGCCGTGTTTTGCTGGCAAAGATTAACATGTGCTCAACCTTTTGCAGGTTGGCGGGCAGTTCACTAGCCTCCTAAACGCATTACCCCATACCATCCTTGGGCTACACTTCCCTCAAAAAAGTTCCCTAATTTACCCAGGTTTAAGAGATTTGGTCACCCCACAGCCACTATGTCTCAGAGTTGGAAAGTCTCATATGAAAGGGGGGGTCGATCAGTCTAGATATCGGGAAAAAAAAGCTCTTTGGGTCTGGGCTGAGGTACAGGCATGCTAGGCCTGGCCCGGCTATTGCTTCCTCTAGCCCTGTGGTCTTCAAACTTTTTAATGCCTCGCCCCCCCCCAGTTGAAAAATAAAAATCATTGGGCCCCCCTCAGAATTTTTCACAATTATTTTAGAAAGATGGCAATGTTTAAATAGGTTTAAACCTATTTAAACATTGCAGTCAAGTACTGTTACCTTTTTAAAACTGCAATAACATGTTTTTGCTTAAAACAAAGGCATGTTATCTGTATAATATTTCTTTTGGGCAGAGTTTGGCGCCCCCCCCTGGAATCACTTGAGGCCCCCCAGTTTGAAGAGTCTAGCCCCATCTCTGCCAACGTCTCAGAGGCAGCCCAACCACGGTAACCACTATGGATAACAGATATGATCTATAGTGCCTAAAAGCCGCAAGTTGGCCTACTAACCCTAGACACATTCCGCCCTGTAAAAATATCGAATAGCATGAATCTAACCTGAAAGTTTGCAGGGTCGCTCCCGCTCACAGGCTCGAGGTCACAGTCGTCTGCCGCTGGGTCGAGACTGAGGGTCCGTACGAGGAATCTCGGCGCCGCCCAAGCGCCCCCACCTCCCACTTAGCACCTGCGGCCTATTTCTGTCCAGGGCAAGGCTGGCACGACGCCTGTGGCAGCTGAGGAGAAGGGGAGGGACACGCAAACCATGGGGGGGGGGGGGGGGGGGGGGGAGGGAGAGGGGGAGGGCAGCAAGAGATGACAGAGCACGAGTGGATGAACACCCGTGTGCTGAATAAAAAGCGGAGAGGAAAATACATTTTTTTGTAGAGCGCCTGCTTCCTACGTTTTTGCAGTTTAGATTCGCTGTTTTTAACTGATGTTACAATAACCAATCGAACGTGACGAGATGAAAGGGCAGGCGTTTTAGGCCGAAGATGGAACATTATGGCTATTTATTTGAGTCATTGTTACTCCCTCTTGGGTAACAGAGGAGAAAATGTGTGTGGTCACAGTGTACGCAAGTGTTCACGCGAGTGAGCAGAGTAGCGGGAAGCAAGGGGATAGGGCAGTGGCGTAACGAAACTTGAGGGGGGCCCCTGCAAATAACAGGGCAGATTGTAATGCTCCAAACCTTGTCTGGGAGGTAATGACCTAACTGGTATAGAGCCAGACAGTCCCTGACCAGGACCTTGGGTACCTTCCGAGCTCTGCCTTTCTGCATCCCCTCCAGCAACCAACAGCGGGTCGTCAATCACCATGCCATGGCTCGGGAGCAGAGAACGAGTGCTACAGCCACCCAAACTAGCCGTGGAAAAGTTCTGCTCCGTTTCCATTCCATCATCAGCCATGCGGAGCACTTTGAAAAATGAAATGTTCTTTGTGATGGTCTCTTGTTTTCTTTTTGTATTAACCATAGTGCCTTTCACGGCACTCACCACCCATGGGTCCTTTTCGAAAGGCAGCAGAAACTTGCTTCCACTCCTTCTATTGTGCACAAGAACATTATCCCCCAGACGGATGTCCCGCTTCTTTGCTCTTCGCTTTCTCGACATCCGGTCATTGTTGTTTTCTCTTTTGGACAGTGCTTCCTTTACTGGATTATGGAGCTCAGAAGGTTCTTGCACATGAAGAATAGTGTCTCGAACTTGTCGATTCATGCACAAAGAGCCAGGCGTCTCTCCAGTGGTGGCTTGAGGATTGAGACAATAGTCACGCAAGAAGCCATATATCGCACAGTCCACATTATGACCACCTGCCACTGTAATCCGCAACACCTTGTTGAGAGTTCTCATGAAGCGCTCCACTTCGCCATTGGCTTGAGGCCACCAAGGAGCGATTTTTTTTGTGAAGGATTCCGCACGATTGTAAGTATTCAGCAAACTCATGGCTAGAAAATGGTGGTCCACTATCTGTGCATATTTCTTGTATCAAGCCATGGGTGGCCATGATCTTTTCAAAGCGAGGGATGACCTGAGAAGCAGTAAGGGACTCTACGATTTCGACTTCTGGATATTTGGAGAAATCGTCAATCACTACTACCATGTGACGACCATCTGGCAAACTTCCAAAGTATGCACTGGCCTGCCACTTTCCAGATTCTACAGCTGACAGCACAAGCTGTAGACACTCATCACCATAGGTAGCCGCTTTGATTTCATCAATGGAAATAGGTAAGGGGCGAGATCTTTCTACCACCAGCCTCACATACTCCTCCACTTCATCTGCATCAGCAACCTCTCAAGGAGTAGCTGGTCGGGCATGTCTTGACAGGTTATCAGGCTGGTTGAGAGATCCAGGCCTGTATGCTACTTGAAAACAGTAATCTTGCAACTGCAGAATCCACTTTTCTATTTGTGGTGGGGGCTTGGAAGAAGAACCATTAAACAGTGGCATCAATGGCTTATGATCGGTATGCACTATGAACAGCTGTCCATACAGGTAAAGGTGAAAATGCCTGCAACCCCAATGCACCGCAATGGCCTCCTTCTCAATTTGAGAATAGCGCTGTTCAGTCTCTGTCAATGCACGACTTGCATACGCCACCGGAGCCCACTCCCCATCCGATTGTTTCTGTGCCAACACTGCCCCCAACCCAGTGGGACTAGCATCAACATATAGCTCTGACTCTTTATGGGGATCAAAATACACCAGTGTCGTGTGCTCCGACAATGCTGACTTGGTGGCTTGGAATGAAGCATCTTGTTCAGGTCCCCACTCCCATACCGCATTGGCCTTTATTAAGTCTCTGAGCGGGGCTGCCAGAGCTGTTAGGTTTTTTATGAAATGCCTGCAGTAGTTTATCATGCCCAAATAACTACAAACGCCAGATATATTGGTGGGAGCGGCTGCAGATTGAATGTTTTTTACTTTGGCAGGGTCGGGTATAACTCCTTCCCCAGAGAAACGGTAACCAAAGAATGCTTCTTCAGTCTGAAAAAAGGCACACTTGTCTCTGTGAAGTGTAAGACCATGTTTTTGAAGCCTGTGGAATGTTGCTCAAAGACGGTGTGGATGTAGCTCTATGGAGGGTGCATGCACTAGGATGACATCACTTACATTGAAGACTCCAGGGAGACCAGCAAGCACCCCAAAAATAGTGTCCTGAAAAATTTCCGCTGAGCTCGAGATCCCAAAACTCAAACGCTTGTACCTTCTCAGGCCCACATGAGTGGAAAAAGTGATTATGCCTCTAGAGTCAGGATCTAGCATGAACTGATAGTATCCAGCACGCAGATCCATCTTCGAGAACCATCGTAATCCTGCCACCTCCGCAACAATGTCATCCACGGTAGGTGTTAAATGACGTTCTCGCTTAGTGGCGACATTTGGCAGGTGCATGTCAACGCAAATCCTCACATCTCCTGGCTGTTTGGGCTTCCTTGTAATTACGATCGGTGACACCCAGGGGGTGGGACCATCAACTTTCTCAATTATATTGAGCTGCTCAAGCTTCCTAAGCTCATCCACCTTCGGACGCAGATGGAATGCCACCCAACGGTGTTTTAATGCCACCGGCTGTATGGATTTATCAATATGCAAACGTAGCATGCGGTCTTTCAGGCAACCAATCCCCTCAAAAAGCTGCTTAAACTCAGTTTGTAAACTCTCCACAGTTCTGAGGTGCACACTGAAAGCAAATGATACAAGGTTGAGTTGCTCTGCTGTTCTGCAGCTTAGCAACATGTCAGATCCAGTCTTGGTCACAAACACTCTGGTGCACACTGAACTCTCCTCATGGGATAAGGTGGTGGTGAAAACTCCCACCAATGGCAGCGGTTGCGACAATCCAAATGCATATACTTGAGTCGAGGTCGGCTGTAGCTGAGGTTGAATGAGAAGAGTTTTCAATAGTGACTGCGCCAATATGTTAATGGAGGCACCAGTGTCAATTAAGGCATGAATCTTGTGACCTGCGAGGGAGACGGAACATCATGGTATTTACTTTCGAGGATATCCTCCAGGCTGCAGAGCATGTATCACATGGACAGTCCCTTCTTCCTCTTCATCGTCATCCAGATCGTCGTCTTCACCAGCGACTACAGGTGGCTGCACTAAATAGACAGTTTTGGATTTCTGGGACTTTGAACGGACAGCTGATCGACAAACATTGGAAAAATGATTCATCTTATTGCAGCTTGAACATTTCTTGCTTGGGCTGGACACACCCCTTGATAAGGGAACGGGCCACCACACAAAAAACAAGCTTGTGAGCTCATGGCCACCTTTTGCCGATTTTTCTTCTTCTCCGTGACCGCTGTGTTGATGGCGTTCACAGGTTCAACCTTAACCTGAGTCTGCAATGCTGCTTCCATATGGGCTGCCCATGCTTTTGACAGTTCTTTAGATCAGCCCATTGTGAGAATATTTGCCATTGACATACCGGATACTTGTAATACATATATATTTTCTCTCAACTTGACAGATGCACAGCCCTGTATGAAATGCGCACAAATTCCATCCTCAGGGTCCGCCAATGTACATGTGCGTGCTAGTTCTCTCAACCTGGCATAGAAGGTATTGACAGACTCATTTGGGAGCTGCTTTGCCTGCCTTAACAAGAACTGCTTATTGTCTGGGTTCACTAGAGGTTCAAAATGAGCCGACAGAGCCCTTTTTAACGACTGGTAATTGAAAGGTGGGCCCTCTTCAACCACAGACTTTCCCAGTTTATGAATAGCTACACCTCCTAAGTGTAGGAGCATGGGGCAGCGTCTCTCCTTGTCCAATGCCGTGGCTGCAAAATAAGTTTCCAACCTATCGACCCATTCTTTCCACGAGCTGCTTGGACAGAAGGAGGACCTTCCACAAGAAAAGGTTCTAGCGCAGGAACTGACGACATGGCTACCATGTTGCAGGAATACACACAGTAGCTTCAAATTCACTCAAACCAGTGGTATCTGTGGTGCGTGACCTGGGAGATAATGACGTCTCCGTTGGGTCATTTTTCAACAACCACGTCACGGTACAGGTGGCCTCATGTGGATATGCGCTTGTGGAAACATTCACTGTCACCTCATTATCATTGCAGCATATAGTATTTGTTGTGATGTATACCAGTGTCCTGACTTGTTTCTCCTGTGCTTTTTTATTGATGTGTCCTATGTTTAGTACATGCTACAGTTCCTCCAATTTATAATTATCAGATTGTTGTAGTTTGTAGTATTTCCATGTGTTTTTCTTATTTCTTCTTTTTTTTAATACATGGCATGGAGACAGTAAACTCCCTCAGTCTGTCTCTGTAGTGCCACTTGTGCCCAATAACGTAGAACTAAACGTTGGTTCTGTAATCTGGTTTTTCTTTCTTTTTTTTTTTTAACTGGGAGCCCCACGAAACACCTTTCGCGTGAGTCTTCCTGCTCCCAGCGCTTACTGCATACGCGGAGTCCTCCATAGACTCCGATCAAGGGAGTGCCGAAAACGTTGCCCCAGCAACATCCAGGAAGCTTCAGGCCCACGTGGAGCCGAGGACGAGAAGCACTGCCTCCAGCACTTTACTTCAACAGGCTGTTGAAAGCCGAACGTTGGAGCATGCGTGTGGCAGGGCACAGCAACTACCGCCGCACCTCCACAGCAAACTGCAGCAGTCGGGCCCCCAACAGTGCGACACCCCCAGCACGAGCACCGCACGCTCCACCACTTCAGGTATGGAGCACTGCTTTCCGCAACCAGGATAGCAGATAAGGGCGCGAGGGAACAGGCACCCGCTCATCGCCAATTTGTTAAGTTCTTTGTACTGCAAACTCAGGCCTAACCTAGTAGCACTACGAAATAAATGTACATATCAGACTGACACTAGTACTTAATCACTGTCCACAAGGGAAGCTCCTTTGGCCCTTTTATTACTGCCAGTTCACGTCACGGGCTACACCATCAGGTATCCAAAACGCAGGGGAGATTATAATCATCTCCCTTCATTATGGTGCGTCATGGGCTGGCCCATGCCACACATAACACAGGGTATCAATGGAGATACAATGACATACAGGCAGCAGAGGAAACAACCATTGGTATTGGCAAAGCCAGTAGGTTTAGCTTTAAAGTGCCCTTGCATTTAAACATAGGAATTCACAAATGCTGTTTACATGCATTGCATGCATAAATGCCATTTATCACATTAATGTTTCTCCATTTTGCTTTGACATCGGTGAAAACAAAAGTAGCAACAGAGGATTCGGTTACTTTCTATATGGAATGCATGTAGTGAGGAACTAGGGCCCATATTTATACTTTTTGACGCTAAACTGCGCTAACGCAGTTTAGCGTCAAAAAGTTTTGCGCCGGCTAACGCCATTCTGAAGCGCCATGCGGGCGCCGTATTTATTGAATGGCGTTAGCCGGCGCAAGCAGACCGGCGCTGCCTGGTGTGCGCGAGAAAAACCACGTACACCAGGCAGCGCCGGCGTAGGGGGAAAATGGCGCATGGGCGTCTTAAAATGGGGCAAGTCAGGTTACGTCGAAAAAATCGTCGTAACCCGACTTGCGCCATTTATTTTCGACGCCCATCCCCCATCAACATGACTCCTATCATTGTAAAGATAGGAGTCATGCCCCCTTGCCCAATGGCCATGCCCAGGGGACTTCTGTCCCCTGGGCATGGTCATTGGGCATAGTGGCATGTAGGGGGGCACAAATCAGGCCCCCCTATGCCAAAAAAAATTATTAAAAAAAAATAAAAAAATACTTACCTGAATGTCCCTGGGGTGGGTCCCTCCAGCCTTGGGTGTCCTCCTGGGGTGGGCAAGGGTGGCAGGGGGGGTCCCTGGGGGCAGGGGAGGGCACTGTGGGCTCATTTTGAGCCCACTTGTCCCTTAACGCCATGCCTGACCCAGGCGTTAAAAAGCGGCGCAAATGCGCCGTTTTTAGCCACGCCCACTCCCGGGCGTCTCTTTTGCCCGGGAGTATAAATACCACGTAAAGGCCTGGGAGTCATTTTTTAGACGGGAACGCCTCCCTTGCATATCATTAACGCAAGGAAGGGGTTCACGCTAAAAAATGACGCACATTCCGGGAACTTTGGCGCTAGACGCCTCTAACGCCATAGTATAAATATGGCGTTAGTTGGCGTTAGTTTAGCGTCGAATTTGCGTCGAAAAAAACGACGCAAATTCGGCGCAACCAGAGTATAAATACGGCCCTGAATGTGGTAAAGTCGTGAATGACAGAAAATTTCCATTCGAATAATAGTCCCCATGTATTACAATGGAGGCACTTGCTGCAAGGCATAATGATACACCAAATAGGCAACAGCATCAGGCTACAGAGTCGTCCCTTAATTTGTAAAAGAATAAGTGCTGTTGCCTAAAAGTTTTCTCAGAAGCCCACAACCAGCACTGGCAAATGTCCGGATTGCTGCATATCGGGGCAGTGTAGTATGGATCTTACCTCATGCCTCTTTCTTCCACCACCATAAACTCTCTGCCCCTTTTCTCACTCCTGTGGGTTCCTTTTCATCCCGGCAATTTACCTTTGCCGTTGTTATTCTGTCTTTCCCTTCCTCCCCTTCCTCCATTTGTGATCTTCTCTCTGTTGCCCTGGGTCAAAGTCTGATGAGGAAAAGTAAGGGCTGATGTGCCCCACCTGCATCCACCGGCTCAAATTAAGCACTGAACAAAGGTATACTTCTCTGAGTGGAGTCAGAGTCCACTCCATGTATATTTTACAGAATTTGTTACAATACATTACACTAACGCTAAACTACCAAGCCAGACCTAAAAGGGTGAACCAGAACAATAAATGATTGTCAAGGGATACATTAATGACAAGTGCACGTGCTTACTCTTTTACACTCCTTTTACTGCCAGTACAGCCTGAGAGGTGACGTAAAACAGGCACAGTACATCTCACGTTCACTGCTGCACCACAATACTTTAGCCATATATCATAAGCCGCACTTCAATTCAACACTCTTCCTCCCAGACACACCCTCCCGGTTTAGTGTGCTACTTCTCTGCAAATACATTGTGATGCAATCAGCACACGATACACTATGGAGTTCTTTCCCTTACATGTTCCGTGGAATTGTTTTTGCACGTTTGAGAGATCGCCGGCTTGGCAGGGAAAGAATATAAATGCATTCCATGACTAAGCTAGACAGAGCAGAAGTTAGATACCGGAAGCCGCGTTGCTGATTTTGTCGGGTCTATCATTACATTAAAAAAAACTTTAGGCAGCTGCCTTAGGGTTCTAACTCAAGGCTGTACAAGCTAGTCACTGAAAACTTCTGATACTGACCTGTGCCTAGGAAAGGAGCAGAGTAAAACGGCAAAATATAATTTTGCCAGGGACTCCGTACATTTTTGCACCAGAAATGGGCTGGTCCCCACCACGGGATGTACCATTTCCAGTCCCACCTAGATCTATTTCGGATATTACGATCGTCCACTTTATAGGTGCAGCTCTGTGGAAGGATGTCAAGCACGTCATGTGGTTTACAGCAAAATGGACTCTACCGCCAAATTTTGGAGTCACTGACCCCAAATAGTAAGGCACCTGGGGCTGAGATAAATCTCTCGCGGACAAAAGAGGGAAATATTTGAGGGTCATCCTGCTCCCAACATGAGAAGCTCTTGGATACTGAAACTGGTTGGCTGGGTTAGGAGTTGCTGACATGCCACAAAGAGGCAGGTGGGGGCTGAATCTTACAACACACAGCAGCAGACCATCCACACACTCCCTCACTGATCGTGTCCTCGCCCTTCTTTCTTCTTACCGCTCTCCAACCGGTCTCTCTACTCCAACCTTTGCACACATATCTCAGCTTTCTTCCTATCACACTTTCTTTCTTCACTACCTTTCTCAACCTCTTTCAATCTCGCAATTCCGTCCCCTTCGCTATGTATTTCTGTTTCCCTCTCTTCATCTCATTCCTTTCTTTCCCCTTCTGCTTCCTTTTTTTCTTTCTGCACCTCTCCCTTTCTCACTCCACCTCTCTTACAGCTGCCTCTTCCGACAGCCTATCTCACCTCTATTGTCTCACCCCAGTTTCTCTCCTTACGTTTCTGTCTCTTTCTTTCTTCATGTTTCATTATCTGCCTCTCACTCCCATATCTCACATCATGTGTTACTTCTCCATCACATGTCTAACAAGCATTAGAAATTGTCATGCGGCCTGACTTTAGCTCACAAGGGCACATCTCTCATCATTCACCCTGCACTCACACCCCTCGCAGCACTCACACTCTATACACACACTTCCTCCTGCACCGTCACAGTAACACACCACTCATGCTGACTGCCCACCTTGCAATCACACACCTCCCATCCTGCGCACACAACTAGAACCCTGAACAGTCACACACCTCCCATCCTGCGCACACACCTAGAACCCTGTACAATCACACACCTAGAACCCTGTACAGTCACACACCTCCCATCCTGCGCACACACCTAGAACCCTGTACAAGCACACACATAGAACCCTGTACAATCACACACTTGAACGCTGTACAGCCACACACCTCCCATCCTGCGCACACACCTAAAACCCTGTACAATCACACACCGCTCACCATGTACTCACTGCTCACCATGCAGACACACCATATATCCTGCACACACTGCTCACTCTACTAGCACAAACCACACCCCAAATACTAACACACCGCTTACCCTGCCCACTTATACACCCCTCACTCTGCACACTGATCACCCTGTGCTCGGATGCTGCTCACTCTGCACACTCACACATCACTCAACCTGCAACCAAACACTGCTCATTCTGCACAAAGACACCAGTTGTGCTGCAATCACACGCTGCTCACCCTGCACTCACACAACTCTCACTCTGCACCCACCTATGTTTCACGCTTCACTCACACTGGGGACACTGCACTGGCACCGCTCACATACCAATTGCCTTACGCTTTTTATACGAGTAACGCATCACTCATGGTGACCTCCCATCCTGCCCTCACAACCTCCCACCCTGCACACACTCACACCTCTCAACATGCACTGCTGAGCCTGTAAAATCACACACCGCTCACCCTGCAGCAAAACTCTGCACTCAGACACCTCTCATCCTGTCCACTTACACAATGCACTGAGCCAACACTCACCCTGCACAGACAGCTCCCACACAGCACTTACACTGTCCACCTTGCACTCACACATTGCTCACACACCTCTCAGATTGCACTGACACTGCCCACCTTGGACTCACACCCCTTTCACACTGCACTCACACACCCCTCACCCTGCATCCGCACTGCTCACCAAGCACTCAGTGTTCACCCTTCAATCACACCGCACAACCTTCACTTACACTTAGACCGCTCGCATACCTCTCACCCTGCTCACACACCTCTCACCCTGCACTCCCACCCCTCACATACCTCTCACCCTGCACTCCCACCGCTCACATACCTCTCACCCTGCACTCCCACCGCTCACATACCTCTCACCCTGCACTCCCACCGCTCACATACCTCTCACCCTGCACTCCCACCGCTCACATACCTCTCACCCTGCACTCACATCGCTCACATACCTCTCACCCTGCACTCCCACCCCTCACATACCTCTCACCCTGCACTCCCACCGCTCACATACCTCTCACCCTGCACTCACACCGCTCACATACCTCTCACCCTGCACTCCCACCGCTCACATACCTCTCACCCTGCACTCCCACCGCTCACATACCTCTCACCCTGCACTCCCACCGCTCACATACCTCTCACCCTGCACTCACACCGCTCACATACCTCTCACCCTGCACTCACATCGCTTACATACCTCTCACCCTGCACTCCCACCGCCCACATACCTCTCACCATACACTCACACCGCTCACATATCTCTCACGCCGCACTCCCACAGCTCACATATCTCTCACCCTGCACTACCACCGCTCACATACCTCTCACCCTGCACTCCCACCGCTCACGTATCTCTCGCCCTGCACTCACACCGCCCACATACCTCTCACCCTGCACTCACACCGCTCACATACCTCACCCTGCACTCACACCGCTCACATACCTCTCACGCTGCACTCCCACCGCTCACATATCTCTCACCCTGCACTACCACTGCTCACATACCTCTCACCCTGCACTACCACCGCTCACATACCTCTCACCCTGCACTCACACCGCCCACGTATCTCTCGCCCTGCACTCACACCGCCCACATACCTCTCACCCTGCACTACCACTGCTCACATACCTCTCACCCTGCACTACCACTGCTCACATACCTCTCACCCTGCACTCACACCACTCACATACCTCTCACCCTGCACTCACACCGCTCACATACCTCACCCGCACTCCCACCGCTCACATACCGCTCACATACCTCTCACCCTGCACTCCCACCGCTCACATATCTCTCACCCTGCACTCCCACCGCTCACATACCTCTCACCCTGCACTCCCACCGCTCACATCCCTCTCACCCTACACTCCCACAGCTCACGTATCTCCCACCCTGCACTCCCACCGCCCACATACCTCTCACCCTGCACTCACACCGCTCACATACCTCTCACACTGCACTCACACCTCTCACATACCTCTCATGCTGCACTCCCAGCGCTCACATATCTCTCACCCTGCACTACCACCGCTCACATACCTCTCACCCTGCAACCCCACCGCTCACATATCTCTCACCCTGCACTACTACCGCTCACATACCTCTCACCCTGCACCCCCACCGCTCACATACCTCTCACACTGCACTTCCACCGCTCACATATCTCTCAACCTGCACTCCCACTGCTCACATACCTCTCACCCTGCACTCACACCGCTCACATACCTCTCACCCTGCTCACATACCTCTCACTCTGCACTCACACCGCTCACATACCTCTCACCCTGCACTCCCACCGCTCACATACCTCTCACCTTGCACTCACACCGCTCACATACCTCTCACCCTGCACTCCCACCGCTCACATACCTCTCACACTGCACTTCCACCGCTCACATATCTCTCAACCTGCACTCCCACTGCTCACATACCTCTCACCCTGCACTCACACCGCTCACATACCTCTCACCCTGCTCACATACCTCTCACTCTGCACTCACACCACTCACATACCTCTCACCCTGCACTCCCACCGCTCACATACCTCTCACCTTGCACTCACACCGCTCACATACCTCTCACCCTGCACTCCCACCGCTCACATATCTCTCACCCTGCACTCACCGCTCACATACCTCTCACCCTGCACTCCCACCGCTCACATCCCTCTCACCCTACACTCCCACAGCTCACGTATCTCCCACCCTGCACTCCCACCGCCCACATACCTCTCACCCTGCACTCACACCGCTCACATACCTCTCACACTGCACTCACACCTCTCACATACCTCTCATGCTGCACTCCCACCGCTCACATATCCCTCACCCTGCACTACCACCGCTCACATACCTCTCACCCTGCACTCACATCGCTCACATACCTCTCACCCTGCACTCCCACCCCTCACATACCTCTCACCCTGCACTCCCACCGCTCACATACCTCTCACCCTGCACTCACACCGCTCACATACCTCTCACCCTGCACTCCCACCGCTCACATACCTCTCACCCTGCACTCACACCGCTCACATACCTCTCACCCTGCACTCCCACCGCTCACATACCTCTCACCCTGCACTCCCACCGCTCACATACCTCTCACCCTGCACTCCCACCGCTCACATACCTCTCACCCTGCACTCACACCGCTCACATACCTCTCACCCTGCACTCACATCGCTTACATACCTCTCACCCTGCACTCCCACCGCCCACATACCTCTCACCATACACTCACACCGCTCACATATCTCTCACGCCGCACTCCCACAGCTCACATATCTCTCACCCTGCACTACCACCGCTCACATACCTCTCACCCTGCACTCCCACCGCTCACGTATCTCTCGCCCTGCACTCACACCGCCCACATACCTCTCACCCTGCACTCACACCGCTCACATACCTCACCCTGCACTCACACCGCTCACATACCTCTCACGCTGCACTCCCACCGCTCACATATCTCTCACCCTGCACTACCACTGCTCACATACCTCTCACCCTGCACTACCACCGCTCACATACCTCTCACCCTGCACTCACACCGCCCACGTATCTCTCGCCCTGCACTCACACCGCCCACATACCTCTCACCCTGCACTACCACTGCTCACATACCTCTCACCCTGCACTACCACTGCTCACATACCTCTCACCCTGCACTCACACCACTCACATACCTCTCACCCTGCACTCACACCGCTCACATACCTCACCCTGCACTCCCACCGCTCACATACCGCTCACATACCTCTCACCCTGCACTCCCACCACTCACATATCTCTCACCCTGCACTCCCACCGCTCACATACCTCTCACCCTGCACTCCCACCGCTCACATCCCTCTCACCCTACACTCCCACAGCTCACGTATCTCCCACCCTGCACTCCCACCGCCCACATACCTCTCACCCTGCACTCACACCGCTCACATACCTCTCACACTGCACTCACACCTCTCACATACCTCTCATGCTGCACTCCCACCGCTCACATATCTCTCACCCTGCACTACCACCGCTCACATACCTCTCACCCTGCAACCCCACCGCTCACATATCTCTCACCCTGCACTACTACCGCTCACATACCTCTCACCCTGCACCCCCACCGCTCACATACCTCTCACACTGCACTTCCACCGCTCACATATCTCTCAACCTGCACTCCCACTGCTCACATACCTCTCACCCTGCACTCACACCGCTCACATACCTCTCACCCTGCTCACATACCTCTCACTCTGCACTCACACCGCTCACATACCTCTCACCCTGCACTCCCACCGCTCACATACCTCTCACCTTGCACTCACACCGCTCACATACCTCTCACCCTGCACTCCCACCGCTCACATACCTCTCACACTGCACTTCCACCGCTCACATATCTCTCAACCTGCACTCCCACTGCTCACATACCTCTCACCCTGCACTCACACCGCTCACATACCTCTCACCCTGCTCACATACCTCTCACTCTGCACTCACACCACTCACATACCTCTCACCCTGCACTCCCACCGCTCACATACCTCTCACCTTGCACTCACACCGCTCACATACCTCTCACCCTGCACTCCCACCGCTCACATATCTCTCACCCTGCACTCACCGCTCACATACCTCTCACCCTGCACTCCCACCGCTCACATCCCTCTCACCCTACACTCCCACAGCTCACGTATCTCCCACCCTGCACTCCCACCGCCCACATACCTCTCACCCTGCACTCACACCGCTCACATACCTCTCACACTGCACTCACACCTCTCACATACCTCTCATGCTGCACTCCCACCGCTCACATATCCCTCACCCTGCACTACCACCGCTCACATACCTCTCACCCTGCAACCCCACCGCTCACATATCTCTCACCCTGCACTACTACCGCTCACATACCTCTCACCCTGCACCCCCACCGCTCACATACCTCTCACACTGCACTCCCACTGCTCACATACCTCTCACCCTGCACTCACACCGCTCACATACCTCTCACCCTGCTCACATACCTCTCACTCTGCACTCACACCGCTCACATACCTCTCACCCTGCACTCCCACCATTCACATACCTCTCACCTTGCACTCACACCGCTCACATACCTCTCACCCTGCACTCCCACCGCTCACATATCTCTCACCCTGCACTCACCGCTCACATACCTCTCATCCTGCACTCCCACCGCTCACATACCTCTCACACTGCTCACATACCTCTCACCCTGCACTCCCACCGCCCACATACCTCTCACCCTGCCCTCCCACCACTCACATACCTCTCACCCTGCACTCCCACCACTCACATACCTTTCACCCTGCTCTCACACCACACACCACTCACATACCTCTCACCCTGCACTCACACCACTCACATTCCTCTCACCCTGCACTCCCACCGCTCAAACCTCTCACCCTGCACTCACACCGCTCACATATATCTCACCCTGCACTCACACCGCTCGCATACCTCTCACCCTGCACTCCCACCGCTCACATTTCTCACTCTGCACTCCCACCGCTCACATGCCTCTCACCCTGCACTCCCACCGCTCCCATACCTCTCACACTGCTCACATACCTCTCACCCTGCACTCCCACCGCTCACAAACCTCTCACCCTGCACTCACACCGCTCACATACCTCTCACCCTGCACTCCCACCGCTCACATACCTCTCACCCTGCACTCCCACCACACACCGCTCACATACCTCTCAACCTGTACTCACACCGCTCACATACCTCTCACCCTTCACCCCCACCGCTCAAACCTCTCACACTGCACACACACCGCTCACATATCTCTCACCCTGCACTCACACCGCTCACATACCTCTCACCCTGCACTGCCACCGCTCACATCTCTTACCCTGCACTCCCACCGCTCACATACCTCTCACCCTGCACTCTCACCGCTCACATACCTCTCACCCTGCACTCCCACCGCTCCCATAACTCTCACACTGATCCCATACCTCTCACCCTGCACTCCCACCGCTCACATACCTCTCACCCTGCACTCCCACCGCTCACATACCTGTCACCGTGCACTCACACCACTCACATACCTGTCACCCTGCACTCCCACCGCTCACATATCTCTCACCCTGCACTCATACCGCTCACATACCTCTCACCCTGCACTCCCACTGCTCACATACCTCTCACACTGCTCACATACCTCGCACCATGCACTCCCACCGCTCACATACCTCTCACCCTGCTCTCCCACCGCTCACATACCTCTCACCCTGCACTCCCACCGCTCACATACCTCTCACCCTGTACTCACACCGCTCAAATACCTCTCACCCTGCACTCCCACCGCTCACATAACTCTCACCCTGCTCTCACACCACACACCGCTCACATACCTTTCACCCTGCACTCACACCGCTCACATACCTCTCACCCTGCACTCCCACTGCTCACATACCTCACCCTGCACTCACACCGCTCACATATCTCTCACCCTACACTCACTGCTCCCATACCTCTCGCCCTGCACTCCCACCGCTCACATCTCTCACCCTGCACTCACACCGCTCACATACCTCTCACCCTGCACTCCCACCGCTCACATACCTCTCACCCTGCACTCCCACCGCTCCCATACCTCTCACACTGCTCACATACCTCTCACCCTGTACTCCCACCGCTCACATACCTCTCATGCTGCACTCCCACCGCTCACATATCTCTCACCCTGCACTACCACCGCTCACATACCTCTCACCCTGCAACCCCACCGCTCACATATCTCTCACCCTGCACTACTACCGCTCACATACCTCTCACCCTGCACCCCCACCGCTCACATACCTCTCACACTGCACTTCCACCGCTCACATATCTCTCAACCTGCACTCCCACTGCTCACATACCTCTCACCCTGCACTCACACCGCTCACATACCTCTCACCCTGCTCACATACCTCTCACTCTGCACTCACACCGCTCACATACCTCTCACCCTGCACTCCCACCGCTCACATACCTCTCACCTTGCACTCACACCGCTCACATACCTCTCACCCTGCACTCCCACCGCTCACATATCTCTCACCCTCCACTCACCGTTCACATACCTCTCACCCTGCACTCCCACCGCTCACATACCTCTCACACTGCTCACATACCTCTCACCCTGCACTCCCACCGCCCACATACCTCTCACCCTGCCCTCCCACCACTCACATACCTCTCACCCTGCACTCCCACCACTCACATACCTCTCACCCTGCACTCACACCGCTCACATACCTCTCACCCTGCTCTCACACCACACACCACTCACATACCTCTCACCCTGCACTCACACCACTCACATTCCTCTCACCCTGCACTCCCACCGCTCAAACCTCTCACCCTGCACTCACACCGCTCACATATATCTCACCCTGCACTCACACCGCTCGCATACCGCTCGCCCTGCACTCCCACCGCTCACATTTCTCACCCTGCACTCCCACCGCTCACATGCCTCTCACCCTGCACTCCCACCGCTCCCATACCTCTCACACTGCTCACATACCTCTCACCCTGCACTCCCACCGCTCACATACCTCTCACCCTGCACTCACACCGCTCACATACCTCTCACCCTGCACTCCCACCACACACCGCTCACATACCTCTCACCCTGTACTCACACCGCTCACATACCTCTCACCCTTCACCCCCACCGCTCAAACCTCTCACCCTGCACTCACACCGCTCACATATCTCTCACCCTGCACTCACACCGCTCACATACCTCTCACCCTGCACTGCCACCGCTCACATCTCTTACCCTGCACTCCCACCGCTCACATACCTCTCACCCTGCACTCTCACCGCTCACATACCTCTCACCCTGCACTCCCACCGCTCCCATAACTCTCACACTGCTCCCATACCTCTCACCCTGCACTCCCACCGCTCACATACCTCTCACCCTGCACTCCCACCGCTCACATACCTCTCACCCTGCACTCACACCACTCACATACCTCTCACCCTGCACTCCCACCGCTCACATATCTCTCACCCTGCACTCCCACTGCTCACATACCTCTCACCCTGCACTCACATCGCTCACATACCTCTCACCCTGCACTCCCACCGCTCACATACCTCTCACCCTGCACTCCCACCGCTCACATACCTCTCACCCTGCACTCACACCACTCACATACCTCTCACCCTGCACTCCCACCGCTCACATATCTCTCACCCTGCACTCATACCGCTCACATACCTCTCACCCTGCACTCCCACTGCTCACATACCTCTCACACTGCTCACATACCTCGCACCCTGCTCTCCCACCGCTCACATACCTCTCACCCTGCTCTCCCACCGCTCACATACCTCTCACCCTGTACTCACACCGCTCAAATACCTCTCACCCTGCACTCCCACCGCTCACATAACTCTCACCCTGCTCTCACACCACACACCGCTCACATACCTTTCACCCTGCACTCACACCGCTCACATACCTCTCACCCTGCACTCCCACTGCTCACATACCTCACCCTGCACTCACACCGCTCACATATCTCTCACCCTACACTCACTGCTCCCATACCTCTCGCCCTGCACTCCCAACGCTCACATCTCTCACCCTGCACTCACACCGCTCACATACCTCTCACCCTGCACTCCCAGCTCTCACATACCTCTCACCCTGCACTCCCACCGCTCCCATACCTCTCACACTGCTCACATACCTCTCACCCTGTACTCCCACCGCTCACATACCTCTCACTCTGCACTCACACCGCTCACATACCTCTCACCCTGCACTCCCACCGCTCACATACCTCTCACCTTGCACTCACACCGCTCACATACCTCTCACCCTGCACTCCCACCGCTCACATATCTCTCACCCTCCACTCACCGTTCACATACCTCTCACCCTGCACTCCCACCGCTCACATACCTCTCACACTGCTCACATACCTCTCACCCTGCACTCCCACCGCCCACATACTTCTCACCCTACCCTCCCACCACTCACATACCTCTCACCCTGCACTCACACCACTCACATTCCTCTCACCCTGCACTCCCACCGCTCAAACCTCTCACCCTGCACTCACACCGCTCACATATATCTCACCCTGCACTCCCACCGCTCGCATACCTCTCACCCTGCACTCCCACCGCTCACATTTCTCACCCTGCACTCCCACCGCTCACATGCCTCTCACCCTGCACTCCCACCGCTCCCATACCTCTCACACTGCTCACATACCTCTCACCCTGCACTCCCACCGCTCACATACCTCTCACCCTGCACTCACACCGCTCACATACCTCTCACCCTGCACTCCCACCACACACCGCTCACATACCTCTCACCCTGTACTCACACCGCTCACATACCTCTCACCCTTCACCCCCACCGCTCAAACCTCTCACCCTGCACTCACACCGCTCACATACCTCTCACCCTGCACTCACACCGCTCACATACCTCTCACCCTGCACTGCCACCGCTCACATCTCTTACCCTGCACTCCCACCGCTCACATACCTCTCACCCTGCACTCTCACCGCTCACATACCTCTCACCCTGCACTCCCACCGCTCCCATAACTCTCACACTACTCCCATACCTCTCACCCTGCACTCCCACCGCTCACATACCTCTCACCCTGCACTCCCACCGCTCACATACCTCTCACCCTGCACTCACACCACTCACATACCTCTCACCCTGCACTCCCACCGCTCACATATCTCTCACCCTGCACTCCCACTGCTCACATACCTCTCACCCTGCACTCACATCGCTCACATACCTCTCACCCTGCACTCCCACCGCTCACATACCTCTCACCCTGCACTCCCACCGCTCACATACCTCTCACCCTGCACTCACACCACTCACATACCTCTCACCCTGCACTCCCACCGCTCACATATCTCTCACCCTGCACTCATACCGCTCACATACCTCTCACCCTGCACTCCCACTGCTCACATACCTCTCACACTGCTCACATACCTCGCACCCTGCTCTCCCACCGCTCACATACCTCTCACCCTGCTCTCCCACCGCTCACATACCTCTCACCCTGTACTCACACCGCTCAAATACCTCTCACCCTGCACTCCCACCGCTCACATAACTCTCATCCTGCTCTCACACCACACACCGCTCACATACCTTTCACCCTGCACTCACACCGCTCACATACCTCTCACCCTGCACTCCCACTGCTCACATACCTCACCCTGCACTCACACCGCTCACATATCTCTCACCCTACACTCACTGCTCCCATACCTCTCGCCCTGCACTCCCACCGCTCACATCTCTCACCCTGCACTCACACCGCTCACATACCTCTCACCCTGCACTCCCAGCTCTCACATACCTCTCACCCTGCACTCCCACCGCTCCCATACCTCTCACACTGCTCACATACCTCTCACCCTGTACTCCCACCGCTCACATACCTCTCACCCTGCACTCCCACTGCTCACATACCTCTCACCCTGCACTCCCACTGCTCACATACCTCTCACCCTGCACTCCCACCGCTCACATACCTCTCACCCTGCACTCCCACCGCTCACATATCTCTCACCCTGCACTCCCACCGCTCACATACCTCTCACCCTGCACCCCCACTGCTCACATACCTCTCACCCTGCACACTCACACTGCACTCAGATTTCGCTCATGCAGCACCCCTGCACTGCCAACCTTGCTGCACACACACCACTCACCCTTGCCTCAATCACTGCTCACACTCTGATCACCTTGTACACATCCACCACTTACCCTGCACTTATCCACTGCTAACCTGGCACTCACATACCACTCGCCCTCAGTGCTTAATTTGTGAAAAAATATGTGCCAGCGCCCTTGCCAGGAGTCAGCTGTAGACTGCACACCCTGTCGCCCAGTGAGCTCTGATGGGTAGTAGTTTCAATGGTATTGTCACTGGCACTTCCCCCCCAAGTGTGATAATTCAGACTATTCCGTGCCCCCTAAGCTACAAGAATGCCTTGGGAGGCAGGTGTTAGTCATCTTAAGCAATATTGAAATAATAACCAACTGTTGCTGTGCTAGTTTCTAAATCAGACAAAGTGCGCCACCATGTGACAGACTATCATAAGTTTTGGTGTTAACAATGAGGTGCTGGTGCCGAGCAACAGAAACCACCAGCTCAAATTAAGCACTGCTCGCTCTGCACTCACACACTACTTATACACCACTCAGCCCGCAGTCACGATCTTCTCACTCAGCCTTTAATCACTGTTCAGCATCCACTCACCCAATGCTCATGACTGTGAAGGTATTTTATTGAATATTTATCAGAGCATGTTACAGTTCAAGCTACAGGCAACATAGCATATACATTTTAGCAACAGCAATCAAATAACACCTTCACTCTAGGAGTAAGAAAGAAAAAACATTATTCTCCTAGAGAGTGCCATGTGCACGTAGGTTAGATCAATCCTGGGCATCTCACACTGATCTCAAGCACTCAGCTGCACGTTGAAGTTGATGATGGAAAGGGCAGGGGAGCAGGCCGGGACTGCATTACAGCAACACATTCCTCCTGATTGTTCTCCTCCCATCTGTGCTGCTACCAGAGAAGAACGAAAACTATAACTATCTGATTATCAAGGAAGCATTGCTCAGCAGCATGGCAGTGGCAGGTGTGTGACTTAAAGGGCAAGCTCCACCTGTGTATGTATTAGTGGGCCTTCTCTAGTGAAAAACAGGGCCAAGAGGCACAGGCAGCTTGATACACTAGAACAGAAGATCAAAGCTGCTTGTATAAACACATGAACAGTGCTACATTTCATTAATAACCACATTTTATTGAATTTACAGAGCAAGTATCATCAAATGTGGCACAGTCATCAATAACAAGCAACTCTGGAGCACAGACATATATGAAATAGTTATTTCAAACCACAGTCCCATGATGATGGTGTTCCATGGTATGCCCACAATTTCCCCCATGTTTCCGGGGACAGTCACATGCCTCATATATAGGTTTCTCTTGGCAAGTGCACAAATCAACAACTTTGCGCCATAGTTGCATCAAAGGGGGTGAGGGATGTTTCCACAGGAGGCAACATCTCTTTAAGCTACCACACATTTCACCCCTATAAAAACCCTCACAGAACATGGTCCCCCTAGCTCCTCCAAAAGACCTAGCAAAACATCCTTGGGGCCCAGGTCAATCAAGCATCCCAAAACGGCAGATAGTGCACATCCCACTCCATCCCAGAAGGGGCACAATGCCAGGTAGTCCCATGCCACGTGGTGGAAGTCTGCAGCGGGGAGAGCGTAGCGAGCACAAGCAGATTGTGCGGATGGGGCCATCCATTATATACAGCATGGTGACAGGTAAGTCACATGTAAATAGTTGATTTGGACGAAATCATCAGTTCCCTGGAGGCCTGGCATGCCTCCCTCCAACCCTCATAATCCCGTTCGACCACCCAGTCCTCCCACTTCTGTCTCAGGAAAGGAGAAGGGAGATTCCGTCTTGCTTCTTGTGCAGGCTGAAGACTCTTTGCCCCCAGAAGATGCACCGCCAGGAAAATGTTACAGTTGTTGGAAGGAGCTGGAGAAACAATGTTGCAGAGAGGAGTCATCATTGGAGCAGCAGATTGTTGGTTCCTTGAAGGTCCAGTTGCAGGCCTGGTGGCTAGAAGATAAAGTAAACGATGCAGAGGCATGATGCTGGAATCTTGCATGTCACATCTGAAGATCAACCCTGGAAGGAGACCCTAAATAGCCCAGGGAGGGGGATTGGTCACCTAGAAAGGTGACCACCTATCAGGAGGGGCTGTAACATCGCCTGCCAGATCTGGCTACTCAGAAGCACCCAGGGGTCTCTTCTCACCTTGGATTCAAGATGGCAGAATCAGGTTACCACCTGGAGGAGCTCTGGGTACCACCCCTGAGGTGGTGATGGACAGGGGAGTGGTCACTCCCTTTCCATTGTCCACTTTCACGCCAGAGCAGGGACCGGGGGGTCCCTGGATTGGTGCAAACTGGTTTATACAAGGAGGGCACAAAATGTGCCCTTCAAAGCATACCAGTGGCTTGGGGAGGCTCCCCCCCCAAGCCATGTAACAGCTATTTCCACAGGGAGAGGGTGTTGCCTCCCTCTCCCAAAGGAAATCCTATGTCCTGCCTTCCTCTGCTTGAAAGGGCTAAGCAGCAGGAGGGCAGAAACCTGTCTGCGGGGTGACAGCAGCGCGGGCTGTCCGGAAAAAAACAGAAGGCTGGTAGGAGCACTGCAGGGGGTCCTCTAAGGAGCCCCCAGAGTGCATGGAATCATACAACCAATACTGGCAACAGTTTTGGGGTATGATTCCAACAGATGTGATACCAAACATGCCCAGGTTCGGCGTTACCATTATGTAGCTGAACATAGTTAGTGACCTATGTCCAGTACACGGGTAAAATGGCGTCCCTGCACTTACAAAGTCCAGGAAAATGGAGTTGGATTTCATAGATGCACTTCTGCTCATGCAGGGGTGCCCCCACACACAGGTACTTGCACCCTGCCCTCTGGCCATAGCAGTGACTTACAGTTACCTGGTGCAGTGACCTGTAGTGAAAGTGTGCATACACCTTTTCATGCAGGCTGCAATGGCAGGCCTGCAGAAACATTTTACATGGGCTTCCCATGCTGCAGTCCATGGGGAACCCCCTAGTGCTCGAATGCCCTGGGTACCTAATTACCATGTACTAGGGACTTACATGGGGGCACCAGTATGCCAATTGTGGAGTGTGCCAAGTCCTAAGCAACCAAATGTAGCGCAAGAGAGCACAGTCACGGGGGTCCTGGTTAAGCCAAATCCCAGTGTACACAGTCAAAACATACTTACAGCATGCAAAACGCGTGGGTATCCATGCCAAAAAGATGGTACATCCCTACAGATAGTTTGCCTGAATGCATTAGTATCAAGTGAGGTACATCATTTTAAAGAGTGTGCTGCATCCCATGGGGTTAAGAGGCAGTTGGTTCCAAGTGTGGGGGTCACTGTCTAGGGAGAAAGCCAGGGGTTGAAAGGTAAGAGTCCAGGCCAGATTACGGAGGGGGTGGGGTGTATGAATTCCCAGGTGAACAAAGGAGTTCTACCTAAGAGGTATGTCAGGTCACCTGTGACACCCTGCCACATCCCCGGTCACTTAAAACCAACAAGGATTTATGAATGTTAAGGTGAAGGATCTCCAGGCACTGGAGAGCAGAGGGCGAAGGATCAGCAAGAAAGAGGATAATGTCATCAGAATAGAGAGTGATTTGATCCTCAAATCCATCTCCCCATATCTAGCCCGTGATCTGAGCATCACAGCATATCAGACAGCCCAGAGGTTCATTAGCGAAGGCAAATAGTAGTGGGGATAGGGGAGACCCCTGGCATGTACCCCTTCAGATCAGAAAGCAGGGGGATAAAACTCCATTGACACGATCAGAACACACAGTGTTACTAAATTAAAAGGTACCTTATTATGGTAACAAAATACCAAAATACTGCATAGACATTACTCCACAAGGAGTTTATATAGACATTATAAGTCAGTGATTAGCAGGGATAGCAATAGCAACCAGTGCAACAATAGAAAATAGTGCAGGCTCAAGTCAAAGACCAAACCCTATATAAATTAAGTGGAATGTGAAAGGCAGTCCCCCACCCACGGAAGTGGAATCTGTAGAGGGGAGCTGGAGGAACTAGAAACCCCAAAAGGTAAGTACCAGGGTGCCCCTAGCGACCAAGAGAGAAGAGGTAAGTATCTGTTTTTTCCCCAAACTCATAAATGAAATTTGGAAAAGGACTGTGCAAGACCCAGGCAAGACTGGAAGAAACCAAAGGTGGATCCTGACAGAAGAGGTCCTGCAAAAGAAGGGGACCAAGTCCAGTTCAATTTGGAGTGTCCAGTGTGGCAGGAGCCACTACCCGTCCTTCTGGAGATGCAGGTCGACGATGGAGACAAGGAGTCAGCTGTTCAGCACCGGAGCAGGAGCAGAGTTCCAGAAGAGATGCACTCGATGTATCACGGTGGAAGAAAAATTGCAGGCAGTCAGTGGTGTTGGAAAACAACCAACAAGCCTTGGCAAAGGCAAAAGTAGCAGATCAGGAATTGCAGAGCTGCCAGAGACCAGCAAGGTCCAGGGGGACTCAACCCAGGGAGGGGAGTCCCAGATGACCCTCAACAGTGAGGAGAGTTGGAAGAGGAAGATGAGGATGGAGCCCCCCACAGGCATCTCACAGGCAGCAGCAGCAGGCACAGGTGTTGCAGTGATGCCCACTCAGCTCACCTGAAAAAAGATTCCACATCGCTGGAGCAGCATGCAGAAGACTGTGCTTTGCAGGGAAGAGTGCTGGAGGAAATGGGCTACATGGAGCCTGAAGATCCCTTGGAGGAGGAACAAACAAGTCTTGGTAGCTGCAAGAGTCGCTGTGGATAGGGGTACTGTCCTGCATGGAGAGGCAGGGGCTTACCGTCTCCCAAGTTGGACAGCTGGTAGAGAGGACTAAGGGGACCATTCCAGACCACCACCTGTGATGCTGGTTCCATGCAGTTCTGGAGGAGAGAGGATCCACACAGCCGGTCGTCTTTGCAGTTGGTGGGTGCCTGCAAGTGCAGGGGAGTGACCCCTTCACCCCAAGGGAGATTCCGTCTTGCTTCTTGTACAGGCTGAAGACTCTTTGCCCCCAGAAGATGCACCGCCAGGAAAATGTTACAGTTGTTGGAAGGAGCTGGAGAAACAATGTTGCAGAGAGGAGTCATCATTGGAGCAGCAGATTGTTGGTTCCTTGAAGGTCCAGTTGCAGTCCTGGTGGCTAGAAGATAAAGTAAACGATGCAGAGGCATGATGCTGGAATCTTGCATGTCACATCTGAAGATCAACCCTGGAAGGAGACCCTAAATAGCCCAGGGAGGGGGATTGGTCACCTAGGAAGGTGACCACCTATCAGGAGGGGCTGTAACATCGCCTGCCAGATCTGGCTACTCAGAAGCACCCAGGGGTCTCTTCTCACCTTGGATTCAAGATGGCAGAATCAGGTTACCACCTGGAGGAGCTCTGGGTACCACCCCTGAGGTGGTGATGGACAGGGGAGTGGTCACTCCCTTTCCATTGTCCACTTTCACGTCAGAGCAGGGACCGGGGGGTCCCTGGATTGGTGCAAACTGGTTTATATAAGGAGGGCACAAAATGTGCCCTTCAAAGCATACCAGTGGCTTGGGGAGGCTCCCCCCCCAAGCCATGTAACAGCTATTTCCACAGGGAGAGGGTGTTGCCTCCCTCTCCCAAAGGAAATCCTATGTCCTGCCTTCCTCTGCTTGAAAGGGCTAAGCAGCAGGAGGGCAGAAACCTGTCTGCGGGGTGACAGCAGCGCGGGCTGTCCGGAAAAAAACAGAAGGCTGGTAGGAGCACTGCAGGGGGTCCTCTAAGGAGCCCCCAGAGTGCATGGAATCATACAACCAATACTGGCAACAGTTTTGGGGTATGATTCCAACAGATGTGATACCAAACATGCCCAGGTTCGGCGTTACCATTATGTAGCTGAACATAGTTAGTGACCTATGTCCAGTACACGGGTAAAATGGCGTCCCTGCACTTACAAAGTCCAGGAAAATGGAGTTGGATTTCATAGGTGCACCTCTGCTCATGCAGGGGTGCCCCCACACACAGGTACTTGCACCCTGCCCTCTGGCCATAGCAGTGACTTACAGTTACCTGGTGCAGTGACCTGTAGTGTAAGTGTGCATACACCTTTTCATGCAGGCTGCAATGGCAGGCCTGCAGAAACATTTTACATGGGCTTCCAATGCTGCAGTCCATGTGGAACCCCCTAATTACCATGTACTAGGGACTTACATGGGGGCACCAGTATGCCAATTGTGGAGTGTGCCAAGTCCTAAGCAACCAAATGTAGCGCAAGAGACCACAGTCACGGGGGTCCTGGTTAAGCCAAATCCCAGTGTACACAGTCAAAACATACTTACAGCAGGCAAAACGTGTGGGTATCCATGCCAAAAAGATGGTACATCCCTACAGATAGTTTGCCTGAATGCATTAGTATCAAGGGAGGTACATCATTTTAAAGAGTGTGCTGCATCCCATGGGGTTAAGAGGCAGTTGGTTCCAAGTGTGGGGGTCACTGTCTAGGGAGAAAGCCAGGGGTTGAAAGGTAAGAGTCCAGGCCAGATTACGGAGGGGGTGGGGTGTATGAATTCCCAGGTGAACAAAGGAGTTCTACCTAAGAGGTATGTCAGGTCACCTGTGACACCCTGCCACATCCCCGGTCACTTAAAACCAACAAGGATTTATGAATGTTAAGGTGAAGGATCTCAAGGCACTGGAGAGCAGAGGGCAAAGGATCAGCAAGAAAGAGGATAATGTCATCAGAATAGAGAGTGATTTGATCCTCAAATCCATCTCCCCATATCTAGCCCGTGATCTGAGCATCACAGCATATCAGACAGCCCAGAGGTTCATTAGCTAAGGCAAATAGTAGTGGGGATTAGGGAGACCCCTGGCATGTACCCCTTCAGATCAGAAAGCAGGGGGATAAAACTCCATTGACATGGACCTGAGACATGGAAGTATTATATAGGAGATGCACCATTCCACAGAATAATGGGCCTAATCCTGCTTGTAGGAGAACAGAGTCCAGGAAAGACCAGGAGACGGTGTTGAATATCTTACAAAAATCTGCTAGTAGTTATGGCCTAGATGATGTGTCTGAGAGAGGGTCAACCGTACACGACAGATACAGTGGCGGGTACCTCTGCCCAGGATAAAGCCACACTGGTCTGGATGAATAAAATGGGATGGGGTGCTGCCTAATCTGATCTCTAGGATTTTAGCAAAGATCTTAATCGATGAGTGATTGATGAGTGAGATCGGGTGATAAGAAGACCACACGTCCACAGGAAGTGACACTTTTGGAAGAACAACTATAGTGGCACAGTCGAGGTCCTGGGGAAATTATCCCTGTCATTGCACCTCCTTATATAGGGCCATCAGGTGTGGTTTCAGAATAGTGCAAAACCTCTTATAGTATTCAATTGGAAAACCATCTGGACTGAGTGTTGTCCTGGATAGGAGTCCCTAGGTGGCCTGATCGACCTCTTCAGCTGTTAAGGCCTTGCTGAGGGCATGGACAAGGGAGCATGGGAAAGAAGGTAAGAGGATGTCTCAAAGAAGAATTTTTTTTACCTCTGTTACAGGCGGTGAGTGCATCTTATAGAGGTCTTGATGAAAATGCTGTGAAGGCTTGGGAAATCACCAGCAGGTCCTTTAGGAGGTTGCCTGCTGTGTCTCTGATGGCCAGTACTATTCTAGTGGAGACAATGTGTGTCACCAACCAGTCTAGCATTTTGATTAATTTGTCTCCTTATTCATAAACCTATTGAGTCGAGGCTCTCCTGCACTGCTTTGCCTCCTTGAGGGAGACCTCCCGTAATTTAAACCAAGCTATCACCAGGAGATGTTTTCCATCTTCTGTGTCAGAACTACAAACCTGACATTCTAAGGTGAGAATTTGGGCCTCTAGATCTGTCACTTGTAATTGTTGTAGGAATTCCCTTCAGCGCACATAGCCTATAAGTATTTCCCGCAGGGTAGTTTTACCAGCTTCCCACAGCCTTGCCACCGAGGGGACAGAGCACAGGTTGGCTTGGAAGAAGGTCTTCAATTCCTTCTTATGTAAGTGGCGCATTCAGAGTCTGTGAAGTGCCATGCATTAAATCTCCAGATTGGGCGTTGAGTCTGTTGTTGAACCCCCATTCAGTAAGGAGAGGGCAATAATCAGATATGCCACGGGGGAGAATCTGGATGACAGCAGTGACAGGAGATCAGCTGCTGGCAACTAAAGCAGGTCAATTTGTGAGCCAGTATTATGGGCTGTGGACTGATGTGTGTACAAGCGCTGTGAAGGGTGCCATTAACGCCATGCATTGCAGAGACCCATGAAGTCCACCCAGGCTACTAGGCATGCCGTGCGTGCCTACCTGCCTGGGTGAGGGACAAAGGAAGTGTCCCTTGCAGGGTCCGGAACTGTATTAAGGTCCCTACCCATGAAAGTAGTCCCTGGGGGGAGGGCCTGCAAGAAAGGCTCCAGCAGCTGTGGGGGAACATAGCAGGAAATGATGTTGTAATGATGCACGGCCATGCGTCCTTTGATTCCCCACGTATCTCCCCTGGTGGGTCATTGTGAAACTTGATTACAGTCAGAGGGAAGAACATGTGTAGAAGAATAGTGACTCCCCCTTCCTGTAGTGACTCCCCCTTCCTGTTTGCAAATGGGTTACCATCAACTCGAAGTTGGTGGTAACTGCAAATGTTTTGCAACCACATTTCTGGTGGCAAAACATTCTTACATCCCCGCGACTCACTATTAGAAAGGGACACCATTGGCACGCCCCTTCCTAATAGTGAGTTGCAATCCCTATTTTGCAAGTCGGTAATAGGTTAGCGACTCCCAAAATAGGGATGGAACATGGCAAAATGCCTTTTACCGGTTGCAAATGGCTCCATGGGCCATTTGCAACCAGTAAGAAAGCTTCCTACATCTGGCCCTATATTGTTTATTATAGAGTAATACCGCAGACCTCTTTATATGGTCAAGAGGACTGTTAACTTTCCAAAAGACAATGTTAATTGTGTGGGGAGACAGAGTGACAGAAACATGGAAGTTAAGGACCTGTCAGAGGAAGTCAGTTTGTGCACTGTGGCCCAGAGTCTTATCAAGGGGTCAGAGGCATCGCATTGGAGAGCTCATGAGTGCCTGAAAAGCAAAAACAAACATAACAATAAAACTATCCCACAAACACCAACAGGTCTTCCCTCCCAACTTCTCCCACCTCATACTCCTACCCTTGAAGTATCTGTCGCCGCTCAACAAAACATGAGTCACAAAAGGAACAGTCAGAAAATAAAAAGAAACTTGAGGGGATGCAACAGCAATTAGCGTCGCCTTTAGATCTGATGTTGCGCCTATTAGCAATGGAGCAAGTAGCTAGGCACTAAGGGGTAAGGGGCATATTTACAAGAAAATAGTGCATCATAGATGATGCGCCACTCTTCTTGCGCCCCCCGACACACACCATGGCTGCGCCGCATTTAAAATACAGCGCACCATGGTGGTCATTAGGCCAACAGCATCAAAACTGTCGACACTACTGTGGCGCTTTGCTACACTAGTGCCAAAGATGTTGATGCTAGTGCAGCAAAGCACAGAGAGGCCCATTGAATATAATGGTGCGTCATTTTAACGCCTGCTATGAGCAGGCATTAAAAATTATGGAAAAAATGGCACAGTGAAATATTGTAAATTTCATTGTGACATTTTTTAGGCCTCCCTGTGCTGGAACACCCCCCCTGCATACATTATGCCTGACGTAGGCATAATGTGGCGCAGGGGTCTCAAAGTGACGCAATGCAAGCATTGCACCACTTTGTAAATATGATGCAGCAGAATAGAAACCTTAGCACCGTATTATCTCAAAACAATGATGCTATGGACAAACTAAGGTGGCACAAGGGGCTTGTACATATGCCCCTCAACGCCTAAGTTTGAAAAGCATACATCTGGCCATTAGAGTAATACAGCATCACAAATGTAGGGCATAACACTCATATCACCTTCTCCCTACACCTCCTGCAGCAGAAAAGTCAAGTAATGCGGTATATAATACCATTCTGAGAGTCTGCAGTTAGTTTTGTCTCACTGTGGGCTCCCGTCTTGACCTAGGTGCGGTGAGGGGAAGAGGATGATTAAGCCAAGGAGTCAGAGACAATGTCCAGGGAGCTGAACAACTGTGGAGTGGTTGCCAAGGTTTTGTCATGTTCCCCAACAGCTGAAGTCTCTGCCATCAGGGGTGGGCTGGCAGAGGTCCCCACTTCTCGTCGGGCAGGTCTCGACTTCCGAGATCTGGAGCACCTCCTTCGGGGACCCTGGGCAGGGAGCAGCAGGGGTGATCTGGCAGCGTCAACTCCACCCAACCCTCCAAGTTGGTTCTCAGAAGTTGGGACCAGGTATTGATCTGTTTTGTTTTGGGTCATTGCAGGGGGGGCGCCTTACTGTGTCCCATCTTCAGGGGAACTCCAGCCGGAGATTTGAGATCATACTGTTGTTGGGAGTGGGCCCACTTGCCCCAGAGCAGCTCAAGCAGCCTGCTTCAGTGAAGGCCATTTTTCCAGGGCAGGCCCACCACTGCACCCCAGCCAACCCAGCATAGGAAGGCAGCCCAGGTGAGAACAACAAGAGAATTTAGTTGCACCTGCCCACATGCCCGAGGGCAGCATGAGCAGCTGGTGATGTCCAAATAAGGCTATCAGAGATGGTGCAGACATGGACTGTGATCTCCTCACCTCAGAAAACACTCATGCATGACGGAGCCCCCAATGTCGTTGGTGTGCCCCAAGCCAGCGGTCCTAGCTTCCCATCTCGAAGCCCTCTGGGTGATGAGGCTAAACAGTCTTCTCCCCCAAGGTTACAGGCAGGCAGAGAGGCTCAGGGGAATCACAACCGCCCAAGGTCTGGGAGGTCGATAGGGTGCTTACAGTCTGCAGATAATCACTGGCAGGGACACCACGTAGGCGATATGAGTCTGTTGCAGTTGTACAAGGTGGATGCGTGGGTAAGGAGGGTGAGTATGCAGGTTGCTGCAAAGGATGCTGTCACCCCCCCTAATCCAAGGAATTCAGCTGTCACAGCCGCCCTTCAGGGTCTGTGAGTGGTGTTGACACCAACAAGTGGTCCACCTGGTGAGTAGATCCCAGCCCCTCACGAACAGCAAGGGTGAGGGACTCCTCTGGGGGAACCAGCAGCAACTACGCCTCCCAACCCCATCAGAGTCGTGCAGGCACACCCCTCCAGGTCAACTGGCGCCAGAGCCACCACTGTCTTGGGCACAAGTGAAACACCCCCTTGGGGCCCCAATCAGCAGAGCAGCACCGGTATATCAGTGTACAGTCACTTCCCCCCTTGGTGCAACAAGTCCATCCGTGTGAGGTCTCTACTAAGTAAATCGCCAGTCATTCAGGGTGCAGCAGTGCTTTCTTTCATTCTCCCTGCATCACAGAACTCAGTCCACCGCCAACTACTGGGCCCCAGATCACACCCTCAGGAGATATTTAACTGCTGGGATCCCTAAGCAGTTCCTATGTGGGCCCCACAGCTGTCCAAAGTTGGGCTCAGTGACCGTCAGGAGCAGTTCAACCGTGAGGGCCCCAACGCACTGCCAACAGGTCTGCTGCACCATCAACGCAGCTAGAGGTAGGGGAGGACCACCAACCTCCCTGGCCGTTTAGTGATGTGGGACCAAGCCTGCCGGAGGGGTGGGGGAGTCGTCTGTGAGCCCACAGTTTGCCTTATCTGATTCGCAGGGCTGATATTTTGCAGACCTGATCGCGGTGGTCCCCACGTCAAGAGGGTCCCGAGTCAGCTGCAGCTCCAACCACAGGACTGGGGCCACCTCCTGATTGTACATGGGCTCACCCACTCTCCGTGGGTTCTCCACATGCACAGGAGGGCCTGTCCATTGGTCCGTCCGTACCGCCAGCTCCAGAGGGACTCCCGCTTCGTAAAAAGAGAGTGTTTGCGGGCTGTTCACGAGTCGCGCATCGGATGTACTGCCGCTGCCATTTTAACTGCGGTCTGCTGCTCGATCAGTCTCCATAGCAAGGCCCCGGGAGTTCTGCCGTAGCCCCGAAGGGGGCCAAAGAGGGTGCCCAGGACACCACATTCGTCAGGAACCTTGGATGGGAATTCTTTAACAGCTGCTGTCAGGCAGGATGCAGGCAGATTGAGGTCAAGCGACAGGAGCTCCGTTAATGCTCAATCCCCATCTTGGCCTCACTGGCCACGCCCTGAACAGTACTACATTTAATAAAATGGCACTTTGCATCGAGCATGTTATTTTGAATCCTTATTTACAATATACTCCAATGTTGTGCCAAGATGTGCAGACCTTCTCACTTGAGAGGGCCTGAGCCTTGCTTTCACCTTCGCACTGGTAAACGAGAAAGTTAGATTCTTGTTAACTCAGCAGACAAGCTTCTGATACATATCTTAGTTTCTAGCTCTTTGAACTGTTTCTTGTGAGAATGAGGGGTAAAAGCTACAGCTTTTACTGTTAGTAGTTTTGCGTTTTTTCATATGACTCATCCATTGCCTATGTGGAGAAAAAATGTAAAAGTAATGAGATATTGAGATGTATTAGCGTCAAATGCTACATACCGTTAAAAGGGTGAAGCCATGTTAATTTGTTTTGCAAATAATAACTTATTTTCTTTTTGTTAATAAATATGTGCTAGACTTTGAGTAGACTGAGAGAGTGATTTTTATTTAACAATCTGCTGTTTCGGGCCAAGAAACTGGCTATTATAAGCCCGAGGTTACGGGATTGGGCTCTACATGATGACACTAGGCACCATCGCAAAGGAAATATCTCCGCAGGGAGCTATCGTGGCGTGAGGTCCAGCAGCTGATTTGCTGATCTGGGGGGGACAATGTTATTTCAACTAAAAGAAACATAATACAAAACCTAAGCATGCTTTAGATCTGTTATTATGCATGCCATATGGGACACTTTCAAGGAATACAGAATGTCAACAGGTAGGTGATGATCAATAGACTGGGTGGGTAGGTAGAAAGGGAAGAGCTCCCAGGAGAACAAGTGTGTCTGCTATGGTATAGAGAGAGTGTGTTCTACAAATGTGGAACGGAGAAGATAAGTAAAAGTGTTAGAAGCCAGGTATGGATCCTATGGGGATGAATGTGAGTGAGAAAGAGGCTTGTTGAATCAGCTGCACTGGCTCCTTCACTAACTTCTCAAAGTTCAAGCGAAGGAAACCCAAAAGTAAGGGGGTCAGCAGGTGAGAGATAACTTCCTTTCTCACTCCATGAAGTCAATTAGACTGACCCATTCCCTGCTCCCCTCTGTTTTCCCTACAGTCCCCTTCTACTCCACACTTGGTGTTCCTCTGCTGATTTTACTTGCTTACTGTAGATTCCAAGACCTAAGCCTTGCACGGCCAATGCTCCCTGCCCTTTTTTTTCTCTGGCTGTTTTCTACAAACCGGGGCTCTAGTTACAGCCTTTACCCTACCCAACCCCTGTAAGCACAACCTTGAGTTTTGGGCCTTAAATAGATGAATGGTTATTATAATTCTGTTTCTAATGTGTTGCTAATGTGTTGTGAGCTTTTGACATAGAAACCTAAAGGTAGGGTGACCGGACGTCCCAGATTTCCCCAGACAGTCCTGGTTTTTAGAGGACTGTCCTGGTGTCCCGACGCTTCTCTTAATTTCAAATAAATGTCTCGTTTGTTGGGATAAAGGCCAGATTATTAAATGCATGTCCCGGTTTTTGGGACAAAGGTCAGATCACATAGGGAAGCATAAGTTAAAGAGGCCTACAAAATATAAAATAATTAAAGTTATTTATCTGTTACTGTCAGGCAACACAGTCCCCTGTCTGCTCCCAGCAGAGAGACGGAGTAGGAGGCAGAGAGAGGTGGGTGGGGGCGGGTTGGGGTGCAGGGTGGGAGGTCAAGCCATAGCTAATTTTATATATGTAGTCTCGTAAGAGTGTGTGTGTGTGTGTATGTACACGCACACACACGCGCACACACACACACACACACACACACACACACACGTATAGGCACACATTCACAAAGTTTTGCAAAAAAACAGGACAGGCCAGATATAAAAGTGAGAATAATATCTTTAGTCCTTCTTTTATGTCTGACCTGTCCCGGTTTTTTACTCCTCAAAATCTGGTCACCCTACCTAAAGGTCTAACAGGTCAATCTACATTCCCAGGACATGCAGAAATGTATTGCCATCAGGACCATGCCTGTCTCACTCTCTGCCCTGATCTTCTTTTCTCTAGGGAAGTGTTATCTTCAAGTGTGTTACACATTGTGCCACTGGTGTGTTGTTTTAGGAAGAATGGTGGATTATCTGTGCTCCTCAATAACCACAATCAGCCCGATGTCCTGACACTGTTTTGGTTTGTTTTGTGATCACTAACTTGTTTGATTATTTAAATAAACGTGTCCCAGATTTTGAATAGGCAGAGAGATTGTTATTATATAACATTTTGATGCATTAACCATCCACATCCTAGCTTCTTCTCCTATTACTCGATGACTTGAAGCTTGCCTTTGACTATGTACAGTACTCTGCTGCCTTTCTGTAGAAGCTCACAACGTTTGCCATATCAAAAGCTGTACTCTGGCAAACCAACATCTGGGAAGAGCCACAGGCCCCCTCTGTAGTACTCCTGAAAGTTCTTTTTTACCACATTGGTGTGGCATCAGCTGCCCTATCATGCCAGACCTAAAAATCGAAGGTCACATATCTATAGTAATGTTGTATTTATTGACAATGAACTTTGGTTATGCCTTGGCCCATTGTACTGACTTTGACTCAAGTACATTCTAATGGGAACTTGAATTCTCTGTTGTTTCTTATAATGGGAATGTTGTACAGTTGTGGCTCTGATATGTATATATATTATAAGATCGGCTTCCATACTCGCTGATGTTACATCTATTAACAAAGCAGGCTTGTCACAAGGTTTTATGGGGCCCTGCTGAAAAACTACGTTTCTATGGAACTGGAGTTTTCTTTGGGGGATTTTGTGAATATGAGTGACATAAGTGGCATTTTAAACCAGTCTGGGCAAGTAGATTTGATCAAAACACATTTATACCTAATATTTGTTATGGTTAGCTCTAGTATAAACTTAGATTTTGGAATCAGTTGTACAATGATAACCATTTTTCTACAAATAATTATCAAGGATTTTCATATTTCTTCAGGACACAATCTCAGGGTCATATAGTAGGAGGTTTACGAGCTTTGCTTCATAAGTATGTATTACCAGCTCAGTTGATCTACCAATATGACTTCACAAAGAGTGTTTCTACTATTTTTGAGCAAATAACCACCCCCTTGACCTGATCCATCAAGGACAAATCACTTGCATAATTTACTTCTTATTATGTGTAATTAGGTACCACTTCTTATTTCTTTCTGTCTAACTCTTGTGACTTCTTCAGTATGATATTCCTCTTCCTAAGTACCAATACGGCCAAGTTTTCTTAGCAGTAATGATAGAATACCCTCAATGTTATCGTGCTACCCACGGGAACCTAACATTATATTATCTTCCGCACAGTAGATACTATGTAATACTATGTAATTATAAATTGTATTTATGTATTTATTTATTCATTCATTTAGTTATTTACTCTGTCCAGTTATCAGTGCCAACCAAAGATAAAGTCCCTCTCCTTCCCCTTTCAACATGGTAAAATTAGTATACCCCTAAAGGAAGAGTGAGCAGTATTTCAGAATTAAAAACTGGGATCACTTTAGACATAGAAATAGGACTACGTTGTGGTCGGGCCCAGATCACAGTCACAAAAGGACTACACTAATAATATTTAAGGTCAGTGACATAGAAATAGGACTATGTTTTGGTTGGGTCCAGATCACGGTCACAAAAGAACTACACAAAAATTTTTTAGGGTCACTTTTTTTATATACGAAACACACACATACATACAGACACACACACATATACATGCACATGTATACACAGTCCTTCTCCCCATGTGTGATGAGACACAGGAGCAGGCGTTTAATGAGTCTGGGCTAGGGTGATGGAACACTTTCACCCCTCATGAAATCCTACTGTGCTGCCTAATAAAGCAGAGGCAACACAGCAGGTGTTTATTTTAACAGCTCAGCTTCTGTTCCTGTGTTGAGAGTCAGAGGAAACGGGAGCCTGTACTACACTGTGATAATGTGCATGCTCACCGACCCTCTCAATAACTGAACACCAGGAAAGTCATTGAAAAAAACAGGTCTCTCTAGGCAAATCTGGAACGTCTGGTCACCCTAGCTAAATAGCATGGTTAACTTACCTATAAGTTCCTAGTACATCATACAAAGTATACCCAGGGCCTGAAAGTTGACTGCAGGCCGCCCATTTCTAGCCTGGCTGTTGCAGTACCGAACTACAAATTCAGCCTGTCACAGTAATACATTTTGATAGGTCATAACCTAAAAATATCTAAGTCACCCTAATGTAGGCTTTATTGCCCACAAGGCACGGAGCATGGAATTTAAAAGTAGGACATGGAGGAATTTAATGTTAAACATGTTCTTACAGACTCAAAAGCTACTCTCACAGCAGCAAGGTTAGCTGTTCTACAGAAAAAAAACATTGTTTTACATTATTTTATTTAATAATGCTAATTTTGGTTAGGGAACAGCTAGTAAATCAATTAACCAACCATTTTAATAGTTATTAAAATCCAATTAAATGGTGAAATCACACTTTTGATTAATATTAAGGAAAAGGTACTTTTAGAAAATAACATTTTCCCTGTCCAAAGCCTCTGGAGGTCCATTTGCACTCGCACTACCACTTCTGTCGGCCAGTAATTAGCATCTCAATAGGTGTGAATGGGTGTGAAATTTCGCCCAAATCAAATAATCGGCTGACCTGAGTGGGACGAAATGACCCCTGTGAACCTGACAGAATATGCAGGATGAGGCTCTGAGCACTTCTTTTGATATTACAGTGTAGAATTGTGCTTAAATGTCAAATGCTGCTTGACAGGAGTGCTGAGATTTTACATTTGATACATGGAGCACACTTCAAAGAAGCTTCTCCTGTCACAGGCAAATTTTAGCTGTCACCTGGGAAGTAAACTTCCTTTGCCCCCCCAGCCATGCAGGGTTCAATCACAGTAGGCCTTGTTTTTGCATTACAGTGTCAAATCTTGCTGGATTGTCAAATCCTGCTTGACAGGTCTTCAGGGGATTACATATAACACTAAGGGTGCATTTCAAGACACAAGAACAGGATGCAAAAACAAGTCTTGTGTTTCCACTGTCATGGTTGGTGGAAAACTTGCTTTTTTCTACTAGACGTTTGTGTCACTGGGGTACACTGACTGCACTAAACAGGATTTAAGTATTAGGTTTGGCAGGACACTGGATGACCACACACACACACACACACACACACACACACCTCCCCCCCTCCCCCGTCTCTGAGCCCTCTACCAGAGGTTTGTGTCACTGGATTAATGGGGGGTACACTGACTGTACTAAACAGGATTTAAGTATTAGGTTTGGGAGGACACTGGATGACCACCCACACACACACACACACACCTCCCCTCCTCTCAGAACCCAAGTTTAGTGTGGCCAAGACTTCAGCCATCTTTCAAATGCCCTGCACCAGCTTCTGGCGAGGCACCAGCACACTACTGAGGTGGCAGAGGCAGAGGGCTCCACATGCAGAAACGGCTTGCGGGGCTTTGTTGGGGCCGGGCGGGGGCGTTGGGGAGGGTGCTGGGGGCACGGGGACAAATGAATACATTTTTTAAAACAAATCACTTACCTGCTCCTCTCCCGCACCACTCCTCTCCCATCACTGCAGGCAGGCACAGGCTCCTAGCCTGCCATAGGGCCAATCCTGATGCTGCTCAGGGCAATCAGCGCGCTCCCAGGCAGAATAGGAGCCTGTGCAGGCTCTCTCTAGAGAGAGCCTACTGCGCAGTATGTTTGCCGGCCCAAGATGTCCACATGATGCCTGATTTGGTGTTAAAAGTGTGGCCCCGCCTGCTCCCTAGAGAGGGTGCTGACCAGTGCTTTAAAGGGGCAGGTACTGACTGGTACTGAGTACCTAAACTTCTTTCATTTGAAAGTGAGGGTACCTGCACTTCTCAGGAGCAAACTGGTACTCTAAATAGTGAATACTTGCCCTTCTAAAATTTCATTGAATACACTACCCAACCTCCAGCTCAATCACAGGTTTAGAAATATTGCCAATGGCCCAAAAGCAAACAAAGAACATAGGCCCTTTTAGCCCCATAAAATGCATAAATGGGCGTAGTGAGTCTGTCACACCCCTTGGCCACTGCACTAGCTACACTCACAGTAGCAATGACGAGGAATTGATGAAGGGAATAGGCTAACCCAGGGTCAGCTTTAGGGCAGTGCAACTGGTGCCGTTTCACTGATCACCGAGCTCAGGGGGCACTGTATTTTGAAATGTGTTATCGACATAAAAACACCTGCTGTAGTGTCCCTTGTGTGCCCAAACATTTTCAGACAATATTAAAAACATCAGGATAACTTTGGTGAATGATGTGCCTACTGGTGAGCGATGTGGTTCTGACTAGGCATAGTTTTGACTCACCATGAACTAGCACAGAAGGTTAATGTGCCTGCTGCAAAGCATGTGTAAATGAAGATCAAAGGATTGTATTTTATGCAGATAGCTTACTGGGTTACCACTTTTGTCGCAGAGATTATTTTGATACTTGCTGTCATAGTTCACAATCCTTATAATACATAACAGTGAGCTATAAACAGGCATGAAGGAGCTGCATACAAACTGCAAGACATAGGTTAGAAACGTATGTTTTTCCCCAGACATTCATTACCCTAAAGTTGCTAAAAAGGGTTCCTTGGGTATAACTAAGTTCTCATTAGTAAAGCCAACCCCATTTTAAATCTTGAGTCTGGGCTTCTCCAAACCAGGCACTCGTAAAATATACTACACCTGGTAGTTCTCCTTATCTTACGTAACTTCTCCTGTGCATTGATTTGCACACACACGATTCATTGTTTCTGTATAATATGTGTGATGTAAAGTGTTTTGACACCCTAAATGGGTATGAGTAACGCCATAAAAGTAAATAAGTAAATATGATAGAGGGTCTATGAGGAGAAAAGGAGCCCCGGTGGAGGGCGGTAGTCAGGGAATTCATGAAGAAGGTGGTCACTGGGGGCGCCAACAAAGATTGTCGCACAGAGCACCACCAGCACTAAAGCCAACAACAGCCCTAATCCTTAACCTGTCCTCCATAGGACTATGGCTCAATCAGTGAAACAAGTGGCAACACTACCTTGTTACTTTCTTTGCTTACTTCCAAAAGCAGCCCCAGCCAGTCTGTCGCACTAGAAGATTGTAAGCCCCAGTAACAGCCTTCTCTTCCTTCTGTCCCTGTGGGATGTTTGTCTTATGCGGGAGATAGAGAGGCAACGAGAAGTAAAGATGGCTGGGGGATACCGCCCCTCCTGTCCGCCTACTGGCTTCACCTAAACTATCCCAGAAATGTTTCTGATTTTTCTTCTTTAGTGCATTGTTACTTGCATCCAAAAGCTTTTCTTTCCGTTTGTATTTATATTGCCCAAATACTTTAACAAAGTCTAAGCTAGAATTCTTGATTACTCTCTTCTTTTCACCATATGGGGTTTTACACACCTTACTTGTTTATTAAGGGCTTTCCGAGTCCGCCATAGTTCCCACATGACCACAGTTCTGTTTCTTCTCCGAGCACAGCTTAGCCTAAGACGTCTCTTTTACTCCTTTAATACTTTTAATAAAGACTTTAAGAACTAAAAATATTGTCTAAGTTAGTAGAATTCACCACAACAATAATTTAGCTTAATTGTTCTAAATAGCACACCAGTAGTTCTTTAGACCGCTTAATCTCTTTATGTTTAATATTAACACTCAACCGGAGATCACGTTTTTTATAAGGAGGTTGATCACATATTTAATATGGCTTTGACCATTACCACACAGTGCATCCATTTGTAAATCTTTTATGTAAGGAAAGTAGTACGTTGTAATAATTACATATAGTCAATTAAAGAGCTAATTCATCCATTATTAAATGTGGTGCTTGCAGGTTGGTTGCTTGTTAGTCAATCATTACTAAATTAAAAGCATTTACAACGTGAGTCAGCTTTATCCCTCTTTAATTTGTTTCAAAGGGTTGTTTCAATCTGTTCTGGCATCTCTGGCTTTTCAAAGACTTCATCAGAGTCACTGCTCCCTGAAATTTGTGGCATTTCCCCCTTAAAATCTTCATCAGTGAAACTGGGAGCCCATCATGATCCTTTCCTACCTCTTCCAGCAAACTTGTCAAGAAAGTTAAGTGTCTATAACTCTCTTGGCCCAATGGTAGGCATATATTTATTTATATATCCATCTTAAGATATGCATTTATCAGAAACAATAATCCATTTGCAGGTCTGTCTTGTGGCCCTTTCCTTGTTTTCTATCCAACAACATTATAGTTACTACAATCAATGTCATTAATAAGCCATGTTTCTTGAATTGAATTACTGCTATTTCTTGCCTCATAATTCATCTTCCAACTACTGGTATCGTTTAGCCCCTCCACAATCCAGGTAAGTATATTCAAACATCAGAGACTAAGAACATTGGTGCAGCTCTTCTTTTCTTGTGGGCTCGATGGCCCCTGACAACCATGACCCGTCTTACTGACACTGTAGTTTCCCTCTTCTGTAGTGTCAAGCAATAGTAAATGTCTGCCCCCATGCAGTCTTGTTACTGTTATCTTCTCTGTTGCTTTCTTTACTGACTCCTGGTGTGCAATTTAACAACGTTACACTGTCATTTGCTCTTCATCTGTGATTTCACTACTCCCTCATCTTCAACCCCAGCCCCTGCTTTGCTGTTACACTACCTTTTACAGTGTGGAAACGTATACCATATTTATAAATATCATTCACTGAATTAACGATTACTGCAGTTATTTTTTCACAGTGACAATCATGTATTGTTTTAAGACTATAACCACTGCAGCATTTCCAGTAAATGATACTAAATTAATACTGCTGATCTTTACTACGTTCAAACTATTATCAAGTGCAGAATTTCATGTATTCTTCTTCCATTCAAAGGTGTGTAATCATCTTCATTCCAGAAGATTATATTACTACATCAATTTATTTCATAGTGAATTGTACATTTTTTACTACTGTAAACTGTGAGCTATTACTGGCTTATTTCTTGATGTTCCTTTGAAGGATGACTCATCTTTCATAATTATCTCTGTTTCTATATTTGGTTCCAGAGCTGGCCTTGATGTTCATACCAATCCTTACCCTCCATCTTCTCTATACCTCCTCTTTCTAAGTATTGCCTACTCTAACTCGCATGTCTCTCTGCCTTAATCTCTGTGATCTTATTTTTGCAAGTTGCCCACACCTCATTTCACAGATTGCAAGCTCTGCTTCTATGAAACCATATACCTGCAACCTAGGAATACCTAATCTTGTTTCGCCTGTCCATTGATTCCACCAAACATTTCTTTCAACTTAAATAGCCCCACGCAAAATCTCAAACCTAGCACGATAAAGTTAATCCACAACATTGAAACTTTAGTACATGCATGGAATGGTTTCCTTGCGAGAAAGAGACTAATACTTAGAACCAACAATAATGAATATTCACTGAATGAACTACTAACTTTTGTTTCCGGAGTACCGTGCTACTCTTCTTAAAGCCTTACAATAAAATGAAAACTAAAGAACAAGGATTCCATTTTAGAGTCTTTATATCTGTTATTTGGATATCTCTGCTAATAGGCATTACGCATTTGATTTCCAATTGTTGATTTCTTGTAATCCTCAAGTAAATATCACCTCCTCATTATTTGACAACTTTATAAGTCTCTGATTGCCATTCTGGTTTTATTTTTACACTTTCAGGTAAGTCAATTAGATCAGCTCATAGACCCATCCTTGCCTTCCTCATATAATCTTCCTTATCTTTCTTCAGAGCTAATGTTAATTCTAAGTTGCTTCTTTCATTTTCCTGAATACTTACTTGTACTTTCCTTTTTAGCTTGCTAGGCGAAATTCCTGTACCTTATATGAGGGCTCCTAATGGTGAGTGAATCATTGATGATTTCAGGAGATCCTTTAAGGATGCTCAAGAACAGTAGTCTCTCTAAACATTTTGAAAAGGTGCAGCACCAAGTTTTGGACTGCACAGTGTCTGGTGCACGTGCATTCAGAAGTTTTGGAAGAGGCCAGCAAATGTGTGAACACCTAGACCAAGGTTTGTGGCTAGACTGCTCCAAATAAACATCAAGTGCTAGCCTACAGCTTCTTCTCAATATGTGGAAAACCAAATAATCAAAACAAACAGCAGTTTTCTGAGTGGCAGCATGTCATGAACTTGGTAGACTGTGGGTTGCGACGCCAATAACACCTTTCTACCTTAAAGGTTAACCCACCTTCTGTATAATTACTCAAATATTCTGATACAGTGAAGGGAACTGAGGACCACAGGAAAATGGGTGGGGATGAGAGTGTGGGAAAGTGGAGTATTATGTGGTATGACTGGGAAGCTTTGCCATGTAATATTATCACAATACCTCAGAGATGATCCTTGGATTCACACTAATAAATCTGTATCTCAGCCCTGGCAGTGTGGTAAAAGCAGTCAGGCATTACTAGAGGAACATGTATTAGGCATTTCAGAGTATCAACATGGACAATAAGTAATTGACATAACTTGATAGAAATCTGGGACCAATTTATAAACATAAAGTGTTTTTTTATCTTATTTTAGATACCAGAAATGTACCGAATAGCAGACATACACTCAGAGTTATAGGTTTTAGAAGCAATAATAAATCAGTGCTTAATAATACATGAAAAATATAACACTACCATGAATGGAAAAAAACACTAGTGACAATCCGTCACTTTGAGGTTGAGTTATGTGGAACCCATGCAGGTGTAAGGTTGTGTGGACCCTAGGACCAGGCCACAACATTCAGTTCAATTTTACCTAACCCGTGGAGTCCAAGTGCAGAGTTTTCCTGGCTGTCTGTGGTGCTGAACAGGTGCAGTGGGTAATGTTGATTTAACCGTTTATGCAGTGCTGCAAGAAACAAGATGCAAACACAAAGCAGAGGCCTGGTTGCTAAGGTCGGATGCAGGTTGCATAGTTGCATGGTGTTCCCTGTACTTGCAGCATCGAGTGTGGGGGTTGGTTACCAGGCTAGTGACCAACAAGCCTTGGCAGCAGCAGTCAGCAGCACGAACTGGAACTTCAATGGATCCTGGGAAGTGATGTAGTGGCCTGAAACGTCAGGGAAGGCGAGACTACAACTCCCACAATGCACTTGACCTCCTGGATTTGGTCGATCCCACGGAGGGCCCTATGGTCAGCGATTCTGTTGATCCAGTGAGTGAGCACGTGGGCTGGTCAGCCAGAGCACAGTGAAGCTAGGGCAACCAGGTAGGCAACGTCTAAGGCTGCCACTTGTAAAGACTATTTGTTTTCCAAAAACAAACTCTTAAAGTGGGAGCTTGTTACTTTAAAACAAGTAACTAATGACCTCATGGCCAGGGAGTTTTTCCCTGTGTGATGTGGGTCATTATTTTTTTTCTATCTCTCACCACCAGGTCTTACCACTCACTGACAGACAGTTAACACAAGAGATCATAACATCCACCCAAGATAAGGCAGACAGTGTAATTCAGCTTCCTTTGATGGCTGCTACTCCATCAAGCTTTTGAAGGAAGCTTTCCATCAATGGATTAAAAAAAGGTTCCAAAAATGGAAAGCTGATGGGTCTTCCCAACACGTAATAAGGGGGGTAGACCGTCAGTTTGAAGAACAAGGTGCTCCATCACATTTATGAAGAAGTACCCTGTCTGCCAAACTCTAAATCGCCCTCTTAGAGGCTTTCCATGTGCCCTGTGGAGTCTATTGTAACTAGCCCCAGGCAAACTGGGAAACTTGCCTGACAACTGAAGATAGACTAACTCCAGAGGTCAAGGCAGAGTGAGCAACGTGGGATATCAAAGAGGGGATCAACAACAATTGTACAAAGAATACTAATGAAAACAGGATGAAGCACAGTCAAAGAGGGCAAAGTAATGGGAAGGGACCAGGTAACCAATGAGCAAATAAAATAATAAACATGTGGGAACTAAAACATGGAAAAATGTATATGAAAGCGAAAGAGTTGTGACAACCACAGTTGTGAGACACCCACTCTCATTTCAAACAGACTCTTTAAAGGGCTCTTCCCATTCTACACTGGAAGTGCCCTTGGTCCAACCGACCATGGAGCAGCTGGGACAGCATAACTTCTTAGTGACCTGGAAATCCCTCTTCTGCATGACTGTAGCCTCTATTGCCTTGTCTTCCTTTTCCTTCAAGTGTGAATGTTTCAGTTCTGTGTCTTTTCTGCAGTGTTTCTCTCGGAGATCTGACATAGCACAGGACTAGCCGATTGCTGATGTGGAAAATCACTAAGTGAGAACGGTGTCAGGACTGTCATATTCTCTCACGCATCCACCTACACATTCCTTTCAGTAAGATGAAGTGCATGCTCCATAGATCTGTCTGTAACCTACAGCATTCATGCCTTAACTTTACACTTTCTGTGAGCGATGTAAGCTTGTACTAGTTTTCCCTGCTGAACCTGTTTTTGTTACCGGAAGATTGAGTTTCTGCCTTTTGTGAGAGAGGGCAGCTTTCTTTGCTACCACCATCCTCTACTTGTTTTGTGAAGAAGCAAAGTTTGCACCGCGGCTGCCCCTCATGAATGTGTCCTGTGATGGAGAAGCCCCATGCTGCTGCTGCCCTTGCGCTGTATCTGATCAAGGTCACCTGTTCTATGGAGAATAGGGTGTTTTAACTGCTGATGCCCATTTTACGAAACAAAAAGGTTGTATTCAGTGCATGTATTCAGCATTCCCAATGAATCAGGGACTGTTCCACCATATTTGGTGTGAGATAACAGTACCTATAGACCTGAAGAATGCTCCTACCCACGTTGGGGCCATAATCATTTCCTCTTTACTGTATTAAATGCTGTTGTTATACCTATTCTTTTTGCCTGAGAGAATCATGTGTTGTTGCTCCTGGTACCGCCACCTATCTTTTAATTATTCCTTGAAACAAGGACATTTAAGCTGCTGCTGCCCCCGCTGTACCTTTGTTGTAATGTGAAGCTTGGTGTAAAGAACTTTCTATAATTCAAAACACATTTGCATTGTCAACACGTGTTTTAATGCATGATGTGAATGAAAACATGAACAGTTTATTTTTGGTTTTACATGTGGAATGAGCAGTGTTTGAAATGGATGAAGTTACTTTGTCAAATTTTAAAAAACAGCTGACGTTCCATGTGTTACATTTTCTTCCCATTCTGGCATTTTAACCAACAGCAATTTCCATGCTGTGGTTTTGAATTTAAAATAAAAGTGTTAAAAGTAAAAATACAAGCCTCTAAGTGCAACATGCTATTGGCTGAACAGCCAGAAATAACGGATGTTATCACATCGTAGTAGTAAGTGGTGTAAACTTGTGAAATTCTAAATAAATTCACCTTCCTGACTTTCTGCCTTTTTTTTGTAAGAAGTCAAGGGGTAAACAAACCAGTGAGCGAGAGGGCTGAAGTAACCTTTCAAATGCAGGTGCGCATCTCACTACTAATGGGCCAACATTAACGCTCCTTGGAGAAACAAACCGGCATGCTGAAAAGATGTTATTTACCAGAAGAATGGGAGCAGCAGCAGCTGGAGAGATATTGAAGAATGAAAAAAACAATTTGATGGCACCCTTTTACCATGGCCGTCCTTGACCTACAGATGGGTGCCAAGGACAGGCACATGCAACACTCTTTGATGCGCCTTCACCTAGTCATGCGGCTCCCCACAAGAGCCACCAGTACACCAGAATAATCTTTTCAAGGAGGCAGTATCAAGAGTTCTACTACTCCCACACATATCCAATACAAATTTGTTCATCAAAACTTGTAGGACAGGGGATAAAACATCTCCTTGATCATCAGAATTCACCATAAACTTTTCCCAGACCAAAACTGATTTCATGATTTCTAGATTGCTCCCAACATATTTAAGGCCAACACTGGATCAATGATCAGATGAACACCAATTAACTTTAGTAACAGGCTATCATGATTCACACTTTGAGTTAGATGAGTATCTACTTTGATAACCATTGTTTCATTGACTGAGAAGTTAATGAGAATGAGAATCGTTTTCTTGGCAATATTTCTTCTTCATTAAAGCCTTGGGAAGTGGTAATCTTGTTAATTTATTGCCAATATTCTACTTTAATGAAAGCTTCAAACATGGTGACATAATTTTCTTATTCAAATACAATCTACTGTCTATCTGGACATCTAGTCCGGTGTCTGTTTTGGGGCATTTTTCATCTTTCAGTCCATAACTACTTCCATTCAAACATGCACTGGGCTCATTCTGGGTGCCTGGTGTATTTCTGCTTTTACAATATAAGTTGCCTGTGGGATGCAGATATCACTGTCATCAAGATCATTTACAGCATGTGTTGAAAAAGAATATAGTATTGTGCTGTTACAAATGGATTTCTATGAGCAACTGTCCTAGGACGATAGAGTCTTGGCTTTTGTTGGTTTGAAAGTCATAGACTGGGGCACACTGTTAAACTAACAGTTCCTCTGACTGTTTTATTATTTAACTGTCTTTCCATAGATTGGTTAGATATTTTGGGGGTGATTCTAACTTTGGAGGAGTGTTAATCCGTCCCAAAAGTGACGGTAAAGTGACGGATATACCACCAGCCGTATTACGAGTTCCATAGGATATAATGGACTCGTAATACGGCTGGTGGTAAATCCGTCACTTTTCCGTCACTTTTGGGCCGGATTAACACTTCCTCCAAAGTTAGAATCACCCCCTTTGTCTCTAAAGGTTCTACCATAGACCGGACTCTCTTTCCAACTGGTGGTTTCCGCAGCTGACAAGTTTCCATTTAACACACACCATTTACCACTCAGGTTTGTTCCTGATAAATTGATATTCTCATTTTTATTGTTATTAGCTGACTGAAGCAGACATGTTTTTGCATTCTAGTCCTTTGTCCTATTTTTAGATTGAAGCCTACTAGACCAAGTGCGGCTCCTCCATTAGGGTGGAGGAGCAACGTCCCCAGCCAGTAGCAGCCGCTGTAAATCACCTTTAAGAAACAAAATGATAATAAACCATGTTTATTATCGTTTCATTTGTTAAAGGGGCAGGGCATTGGGGAAGACAACGATGAGGGGAGTGCACTGTGCACTCCCCATCTGAGTGCATGTGTGTTTGGCCGGCTGTCTCGGGCCGGGCAAACATACATGCGCAGTAGGCCCTCTCCAGTCCAGCAACACAGTTACCAGGCTGGAGAGAGCATGCACAGCCTCCCAGTCTGCCTGCTTTGAGCAGTGTCAGGATTGGCCGCAGGGCAGGCTGGGAGCCTGTGCCTGCAGTGCAGTAGGTAAGTTATTTTGTTTTTAAATTGCCCCTCCCCTGCACCTCCACCCCAGCGCCCCCCACCCCAACAAAGCCCTGTGAGCAACTCCTGTACTGGACAGCGCAGCTGTGTAGTTGCAAAAATACTTCTTGTGGACATTCTGAAAGCTTCCATGAGAATGCATTCTGACTATTGCTCACCATAGGCTTTGTGGTTTGCAACTCACTTTTCTGGCTTTCTCTTTGCTGGCTTTATTTGTTGTAGGCTGCCCAACATGTCTTCATCCCTCCCATGGAGCAAACCTTCTTCACCATTGCTCCTTGTACTCTTCCACAAGTCCTCACGTTCTGTATACAGGCCTTTACTTTTTGTTTTTATCTTGTCACATTTGCTGTGCATTTGAAGACAGAGGTCAAATGTCAGAGCCGTCCAAGAGTACTTGGTGTTTATTTTTCTTTCTCTGACTTCAAAGTGAGAGGATTTATGTGACAACCTTGCCAAGTACCTGGAAAGAAAGGCTTTTTTTTCAAGCATGCCACAAAATGTAAATGTCTGTAAATTGACTGTGTCAATATTTCAGAATAGAACACAATTAGGAAAGCACTAATGAAACACATTTTTTTGTAATTTGGAAGTGTAGTGTAAACAAATATTTTAATACGATAAAAACAAATCAGTATACTAGGTGATACAATTTACACACATTATCGTATGTGTACTGTATAATTTTATCTATATAACTGTACGTGTGCAACTGCAATAGCCATTTCAATTGAAAATATGTTGTCTATAATTTCAGTGCACTACCACACCATACATACTCCATACTGCACCACTATACATCACTCCACTCTGCAAGACCCTATTTTACTCTATGTCCCCCCACTCTAAGCCACTTCAGTCAAAGCCACTCCACTCCACTCTACTCTTCTTCAACCAATCTAAAACACTGTACTCCACTCTCTGACACTCAACACCACTTTACTCTAGGCCACTCTACTCTATTCCACACCACTCAACTCTAGGCCACTTTCTGACACTCCATTCTACACCCCCCACTCTACGCTCCTCCACTACACTACACTACACAAAACTGCTATACTCGACATGCCACAACACTCTATGACACTCTTTGCCACTCTACCCAACTCCACCCTGAGGCTCCACTCAATGCCACTTTTCTCTGCAGCACTAACTTTTTGCCTTGCTGAACAGCAGCCACACTGATGTACAACATGGCTAAAACACACTGGCAAATCCAATAACTCTTACATAGGCGAGACCTATTGGCTTTGCCAATGCTTGTTCTTACTGAACTAATTTACTTTTCAACAGCAACTTCCTACACCAAGAGTGTTGCTACCAGTTCCAATGTCAGGTAGTGTCAAGGATATGGCATGCAATACTCTGTACAGCAGCTGGGTTCTTCGTACCAATCCCTTGAGGGGTGCACCAAGCCCTAGCCCTCACAGGGGCAAACAGTTCACAGATCCATCATTGGTACTTGCTATAACTACAGCCTAAAATGGATTTACAGCTGCATCACTATATCAAGACGGTGTTTGTGCCTGTGTCCAAGGCAGCTCTCTGTTAATTTTGCACCAAGCTGTGTTTGGCTAGCCTGGACTGGACAGGGATGGCTCTTAAAAACAGATTTGAGGACAGTCCACAAAAATCTTTGAGGCCTCAACCATGGGCAAAAAGCCTCTGCACATCCTCTTCAATAACTGCAATGGAGCAACTCCTGTAACAGAATGTTAGGTGCTACATTAAAACCACAACATAATTCTCATGGCACTGACCACTTCACACTTATTACCCACAATTCATTTGACACATTCAGAAACCTCTCTGTTCATCATCCCAACCCAACTGTTAGTCTAAGGGTGATATAGTGAACCCGTGTTTGACTTCTACCTTCTGTTGAAATGCCTCCATCTCATGACTCACAAACTGGATAACAATGTTAGAAAGTAAACATTACAGTAACGTTTCCCTGGCAAACACATCATTGAGAAATTCAGTGTGTTCCAAGTATTAGGTTCAGCTAAAAACCTTACATCAGGCCATTTTGAAAAATAATCCATTAATAACACTGCATACCAATGGTCCATTCAGATCTTTTCCCAATGTCCACTCGGTAACTCTATAAATGTCTTCAGTGGTATCCTTGTGGTTCTCTCTTTCACACTACTAGTGCAAATAGAACACTTTTCACTGCCTCTTCCACCTCCCTGTCCATTGCAGAATACCAAAAACCGTTCTCAATCTTAGTTTGGAACCCCTACATCCCTAGTGAACACAGTCAATCATTTCATACCTCAATGTCTCTGGTGGAACTAACTTCACATAAGCAAGCCATCTTCCATTGTCAACTCCTCTCCAATTGTGCAAAATGGTTGGACAGCCCACATAATTTATCCTTCTTTAGGTCACTAGTAGGAAATCAGATTATTGGTTTGGGGGGTGGAAGCACTTCTCAAGCAACAACCACAGTCCTTGTGAAGGTGAACCACAAAAGTCACTAAATCAACCTGTGGTTAACCCTCTGATAGATGGACACAAAGCAGTCAGGCTTCACTAAGAGGCAAAGTATAAAGTATTTATGCAGCACACAAACAGTAATAAGTGAGGACACAACAGAAGAAGAATCCCAAACCAATTTAGAATAATAGAGTACATTCAATTTCATTAAGTACAATGATACCAGAACAACAACAATCTAGTCAGTAAAATTTTAAAGATATTGGTAGATATAGTGCCACCTGTGGTCATATGGTCATGCTAGACCGAGAGAAAGTCACATGTTTAGGCCGACTGCAATGGAGGGGGCATGTGTAAGGACCAGGTTAGTTGCGCTGAAAAAGGTACCTTCTCAAAGTCTGGCGCGAAGACCACTGTTTGCAGTGGAGAAGCCCGCGAGGAGCAGGGAGAACGTCATGTATGGTAGTAGTGTAATGTGAAGAACAGGCTTGGCATTGCGAACGGTCATCATTGTAGCATAAAGATATGGTCAGGTATTGCAGATGGTCATTGCTGGGGCTTTGCATTGGTGGTCACAGAGGGATCTCATTGCTGTAGCACAAAGTGCTAATCTCGTGTGGACGATTATCCCGGGCGTTCGTTGTAGCACAAACAGTAAGATTCACTTGAGCTTCGTGCTGATGGTTGCCGTGGGTACCAGAGACTTGGTGCAAACTGGCTCTTTCACAGTCACAAACAGCCCAAAACTTCAGGATGTCACATTTTCTTGTAGAGCAGTGCACTTTGATGCCAGCCAAGGTTCTGGGACCTGGAGAGGCACCTCTTGGGGATCAGGAACTCATTTTAGGAGAGACCAGCAGGGGTCAGGCAGGTCTAGTTTCAGGTCCAGGCAGGTCTAGTTAGAGCAGGTCAGCTGGGCAGTTGCAGGGAGGCCTCTGGAGTTTGTTGTGTGACTCTAGCCAGGCAGGACGCCAGCCAAAGGACCATACTCAGGTAGCATGGGATGAAGGGAGCAGGTCTAATCTTCCTTCTCAGAAATCAAGGGATGCCTCAAACAGCAGAGCAGTCCCCTCTTGAACAAGGCAGACCTTAAGCAACAGGGCGGTCCTCTACTAGCAGAAGATCAGTCCTCTGGGGAACAAGGCTGGCCTCAAGCAGCAGGACAGTCCTCTGGGAAACAAGGCAGTCCTTCTTCTGTAATATCCACAGGTCCAGGAGTGTACTGAAGGGTGACTTTGGAGGCCCAATATTTATGCCTGGTGCGAGCCTTTGAAGTGGGGGGATTTCCTATATAACCCCATATCTGGTTCATGAAATTTCTTTCTCTCCACTGTCAAGGCATCAAGAAGTGTGTGTGTGTGGGGGGGGAGGACAAAAGACTATAGTCAGTTTCCTTGGTGTGTGCTGGAGGCAAAGCCCATTTAAATATATGTGGGGCTGAGTACAGCTCTGCCCCCAACCATACTGGCAGGGTAGCTCATCCTGTCCACACCATAATCCTCCATGTGTCACTGCCCCTACTCAGTCATCCGGCCAGGATGTACCCATACTGTCCATACATAAGCCACCTTTGTGTTACTGTCTGGAGGTAATATACAAACCCCAACAGCAGAGCCATTCACAGTCATATGACCCAGGGAACAGGCAGAAGGCACAAATGGTTGGGACAAGAAAATGCCAACTTTCTAAAAGGGCCATTTTCAGAATGGCACCTTGAAATCAAGACTTCACCATTAAAGAGGATTTAACATTTTAATTAATTTGAGCGAAAACACCATATTTCTATCGGCTCCAAATGAAAAGTTATCACTTATTCATTGTAATAAGGTTACCTGGTGTTAGTCAAGGGAAGAGACGGGCCTTTCAATAGTGGAAAATGACTTTAGGAGTTTTTCACTGCCAGGACATATATAACTTTAAATACAATACACCCTGCCCTATGAGCCTTTAGGGCCGACCTTAGGGCTGGCTTATATGTATTAAAAAGGAAGGCTTGGGCATGGCAAAAGGTTTACTTTGTCAGGTCAAAATGGCAGTTTAAAACTGTAGTCCAGGCTGCAGTGACAAGCCTGAGACATGTTTTAAAATGCTACTTCACTGGATGGCACAATGAGGCCTTCAGGCCAACTAGTAGCATTTAATTTACAGGACCTTGGTAAATGTGGTACCATTTACTAGGGACGTTAAGTACATTAAATGTACCAATCGAATATTAAATGTAATAACGTAACCAAGTGTAAGACAATGGGAGAGGTATGCTTTAAACAGTGGATAAAAACGTTGGGAGTTTTTCTCTGCCCGGACATGTAAAACATAACTACACATGTCCTACATATTAAATGCAATGCATCTTGACCTATGAGTCAATAGGCCCTACCTTAGGAGTGACTTATATGTATTAGAAAAAGAAGGTTTAGGCCTGGCAAAAGGCTTATTTTGCCAGGTCAAAATGTCAGTGTGTTGCGCAATTAATGCTGCAGGCCCACTCTTACCATTTCATTTACTGGCCCTGGGTACATGTAGTACTGTTTACCAGGAACATATAAGTACATTAAATGTACCAATCAAGTGTTAGCCGATTGTACAATTTTGTAGGGAGAGAGCTCATTACCACTGGTAAGGGGGGATAAAAGACACAGAGTCCCAATGCAAACAAAAACGTGTTCAGCAACAGAAGGCAAACGCTGCAAAAAGAGCCAAGTTCAACACCACCCTTTACAAACATATCTCACAACCTCCTGTAAAATAGCATCTGACTCAAAAGTAGCCCTCCGTTTCTCCTCAGCAATAATACTGGCAGCTTCAACATCAACAGTCTCCTCCTTACTCAGATCATCAACCTTAGATTCACCAACCTCATCAACAGAATATCTAGACAGTCAGCCCTCCTATTTTTCCAAAACGTATATATCACATATTGGACTGGTACAGTAGCAATTTGGAAGATAACCGAGAAATGTGTGGTACATAACTCTTCACTTAATTCCCATTAGGAATGTAAATGAAAGGTTTGTGATTGGTTAGATTCATAAAATTTCTTCCCTACAAATAGGCCCTTTCTCCACATTCCATTCACATTCAAACAGTTATTTTTCATAACGGAGTAATGTATCTCTGGTCTCAACCCTCTCAAATCACAGCCCAGAGTGTTTTCACAATTTCCACATTTCTGGGTCAACAATGCTACAAGCCCACATCACTGGCATCTACCATAATAGTACTAGGTAAAGATGGATCATAAGGCTTGAGTGCATGTGCCCCAACAAGTTCTTTCTTTGTCCACTGAAATGCTTTCTTGTCATTTGTGTCACAATGAAAGACTTCAATTGTTTATCTCTGAGGCATTGCATGTGTGAAGTATACTCTGGAAAATATTGTTAATAGAACTCACAAAGACTTAAGAACGTTTTTAGACTGGTCCAATGGCTGGGATGAAGTGCATCTGTGGTGGACTCAACCAGGCCAAGATGTGGAAAAATTCCATCTTTAGACACAATGGGCCAGATTTATGCTGACCTTGCGCCATTGCAACACCACAATAGCATCATTTATTTTACGCTAATGTGACGTTGGAAGAGGAAAAACGCTGTCCCATATTTACAAAGTGGCGCAATGCTTGCATCGCGCCACTCTGTAACCCCTTGTCCCACATTATGCCTGCGTCAGGCATAATGTATACAAGGGGGCGTTCTGGCGCTCGGGGAGAGGGGTGTAAAAATGATGCAAAGGAATCTGTGAGATTCCTTTGGGCCATTTTGTATCAGCATTTTTTAACACCTGCTAAGTGCAGGCGTTAAACAGAGGCTCCCATTCATTACAATGGGTGCATTGTAGGATTAGTGTCATAATTTTTTATTCTAATCCTGAAAAGCGCAGGACTACTGTAAAAAATGAGGATGCTAGTCACCCTAACTACCACCATGGTGCACCGGATTTAGAGGGGCACTAAGGGACGCCAGAAAACTAGCACTGCACTAGGTGCAGCACCACTTTTCATAAATCTGCCCCAATATGTCCTAGGCACTCAACATACTATTTCAAAAACTCATGATTATCTTTTCTGAAACACTGTCAATATTTGTGACGACACCTTAACATGTTTCTCTCTACTGGGTGCATGCCTCACCACATCATCCTGGAAAACGATGACCATTTTAATGGATCCATTTTTCTTTGGAAAAAAGAGACCACAGACACAAGTGCAAACAACATTCTGCTGTTCTGGTCCATACCACACACAGATATAAATGCTGTGAAATGTTGAAATTCTGGTTCCAATTCTATTTGATTGTATGCCAAGTCAAAATCCAATTTTGTAAAGAAAAGTGCACCCCTCAACATATTCAACATCTCATTGACTTTGGGAAAGGGATGTGAATCAACCCAAAGGGGATAATACACACTCCTGAGTTTGACACAGACTCCTACTTCCCCTGGATGCTTGTGAGACACTACTAAGGGGAAAATCCAGAGTAACAACACTATAGGCTCATTAACCCCTTATTTACATAGCATATTGAAACAGTTCGCAAGATCTTCTCTTATACTGAACAGTACACCCCTTAGTTTGTGTTAAACCTCTATTGTCCTTCCTTGTTTTTGATTCTGTTTAAAACATGACATGTTCCCCAAATGACCAACAAACAGTCTCTGAAACCTGAGAATAGCACTCTTCAAAATCCCACTATCTTGCACAACTAATACTTGGGGCCAGATTTATACTTTTTGGCGCAAACCTGAGTTAGCGCAGGTTTGCGTAAAAAAGTATAGCGCCAGCTAACGCCATTGCTAGATGCTGGCTGGGTGCCATATTTAAGCAATGGCGCTAGCCGGCGCTAAGGCCCTGTTAGCGTCCTTTGAAAGGACGCAAACAGGGCCTGGGAGGCGTAGGGGGAAACGGGGCTTGTGTGCCAAATTATGGCGCTACATTGTTTAGAGGCAAAAAATTTGCCTCTAAGCAGTGTAGCTCCATTTACTGGACACATTTAAAGACACAAGTCTTCGTAAAGACAGGAGCCATGCCCACCACCCACCACATTCGTCCCCTGGGCATGGCCATTGGGGCCAGCACTGTGCAGGGGGCCCCAAGTCATGGCCCGAGAGGCGTTGGACCACAAAAACAATACTCACCCGGACTTACCTTCGGATGGGTCCTCCTGGTGTGGGTAGGGGTGGGTGGGGGTGTCCCTGGGGACAGGGAAGGGCACCAGTGGGCAATTTCCATGATCTCCGACCATGGAAATCTGCCTACAGGTCCCCTTACGCTTGCCCAGACCCAGGCATTAAGTAATGGCGCTAAGCAGGCTTAGCACCATTTTTTAAGGCCCTCCTCCTCCTGTGTGTGATTTTTGCAAGGGAGGATAAGTAAGGCGGTAGGGCCTTGGAGGCATTTTTTGCCCAGGAACGCCTATTTTGCATTTCATTGACACAAGGTAGGTCAACCCTTCTGCAATAACTTGGCATCAGCCTGTTTGCCATATCATTGTAACCAGTATGTCAATATCTCAATCTTAACCAGCATAAGAGCCCTTTCTTGCAGTCCCATGCCCCCCTCTATTGCCACTCATGGCTGGTTGCTGACAGGAGCTCCCTTGTATTCCCCACATCCCCCCTGCAACCCACACAATGTATAGGCTGGTGTTGTGCTATGCCCTCAGAACATTTGTGCCTTCATTTGCAATATTCCCCTTCGCAAGACCCCCTTGCCTGACCTGTCTGACTCCTCCAGGGTGTCTCCACCCCTCCCTGGATGGGATGCTCTTGAAAGGGCTTATGTTCAATAGGTAGCTGACTTACCATGAAGGCTGTGGGTACTAGCCCTGTTGGCACTATTGTGAGAAGTCACAATTCATAGTCCAATTCCCCCCACTTTCCCACTGCATCCACTGCCAGGCAAGCCCTGAAATCTTCTTCCTACCTCACCCATGCATACTTTCCGAAAGTTAAGTGAGCTTTCTGAATCACATCAATGAACTTAAACAATACTACACACTGTTTAGGAAGTACACACTGGCATAGATCAGAAATGCTGCTGTCCAATTGTCATCGTACCTTCAGCTATTTCGGCAATTCATATTTCTCCTCTTTGGGCCCTTCTTCTGCCCTGACCTCCCTATGTAGCAAATTAAAAACCTCCAAGTATTCCCTGTTGCATATTTTTCTTTTTATGGATGTCATTAGGAGTGTACCCAAGGGCTTAGTAATTCACATATAGGGCAATTTCTTTATATTCACCCCTTTGCTTTTTTATCTCCTTCTGTTTTGTCTTGCTCTTACGTTTATTTCTCTTGAGCCTTCCCTGCCCCACGTGTCTCCAATTTGTCTTCTCAACTTGCCTCTGGTGTCCTTTTGCCTTTCACACCGTCCCCAGGGGTGCCTGTCTTTCTGGTCCTACCACTTTGTCCGCTATATGAATCCCTTTTCTCAGTCACGCTTCTCCATCTCTCCGGTCCCTTGTAGGGGTCTTGTAGAGTGTGAACCTGTCACCCTGGGGGGTCTCCAGGCGCTGTAGGGATGTTGCGGGCCTCATCGAGCTGGTGATGGCAGTCGAAGAGCCAAGTCTTGAGTTGCTTTCTGAAATCCTTCAGGGAATGGAAGGTGTGCAGGTGGAGGGGGAGGTTTCTCCAGGACCTGGCGGCGAGGTGGGGGAAGAAGAGGCCTCCGAAATGTTCACAGCGGATGCCGGGGATGTGGGCCTGGGCGAGGGAGGCTGAGCGGAGTTCTGTGGTCGGTTGGTGAAAGTGAGTCGGTTGTTGATGTAAGCGGAACTGGTGTTGTGGAGGGCCTTTTATGTGTGCGTGAAAAGCTTGAAACTGCATCTTTGCTGGGCAGGGAGCCAGTGGAGGGCCCTGAGGGGGGAAGTGATGCTGACTTTTCTGGGGAGCTCGAGGACGAGTCTTACTGCTGTGTTCTGGATGGTCTAGAGGTAGGTCATGAGCTGTTTCTTGGTTCCAGCGTATAGAGCGTTGCCATAATTGAGTCGGCTGGAGATGAGAGCCTGGGGGACTGTTTTCCTGGTAGAGATGGGGATCCATTGGAAGATCTTATGGAGCATGCAGAAGATGTGGAAGTGGGTAGATGGGATCGGTTGCTTCATGGTTAGCTTGGTGTCCAGGATGATCCCATGGTTGCATGCATGGTTGGTGGGTGTGGGTGGGAGACCGAGGGTAGTGGGCCACCATGTGTCATCCCATAGGGTGGACTTGGGGAGGGCTTGTTCCCAAAGATGAGGATCTCTATTTTGTCAGAACTTAGCTTGAGGCAGTTGGTCCTTGTAGGAGGCTGGACTGGCTTGTAGTGAGTACCAAGGGGTACTTACACCTTGCACCAGGCCCAGTTATCCCTTATTAGTGTATAGGGTGTCTAGCAGCATAGGCTGATAGATAATGGTAGCTTAGCAGAGCAGCTTAGGCTGAACTAGGAGACGAGTGAAGCTCCTACAGTACCACTAGTGTCATGCACAATGTCATAAGAAAACACAATACACAGATATACTAAAAATAAAGGTACTTTATTTTTATGACAATATGCCAAAAGTATCTCAGTGAGTACCCTCAGTATGAGGATAGCAAATATACACAAGATATATGTACACAATACCAACAATATGCAGTATAGTCTTAGAAAACAGTGCAAACAATGTATAGTTACAATAGGATGCAATGGGGACACATAGGGATAGGGGCAACACAAACCATATACTCCAAAAGTGGAATGCGAACCACGAATGGACCCCAAACCTATGTGACCTTGTAGAGGGTCGCTGGGACTATTAGAAAATAGTAAGGGTCAGAAAAATACCCCACCCCAAGACCCTGAAAAGTGAGTGCAAAGTGCACTAAAGTTCCCCAAAGGACATAGAAGTCGTGATAGGGGAATTCTGCAGGAAAGACACAAACCAGCAATGCAACAACAATGGATTTCCAGTCGAGGGTACCTGTGGAACAAGGGGACCAAGTCCAAAAGTCACAAGCAAGTCGGAGATGGGCAGATGCCCAGGAAATGCCAGCTGTGGGTGCAAAGAAGCTTCTACTGGACAGAAGAAGCTGAGGATTCTGCAGGAACGACAAGGGCTAAGACTTCCCCTTTGGTGGATGGATCCCCCACGCCGTGGAGAGTCGTGCAGAAGTGTTTTCCCGCCGAAAGACCGCCAACAAGCCTTGCTAGCTACAAGTCGTGCAGTTAGCGTTTTTGGATGCTGCTGTGGCTCAGGAGGGACCAGGATGTCGCCAATTGCGTCTGGGGACAGAGGGGGCATCGAGCAAGACAAGGAGCCCTCTCAGAAACAGGCAGCACCCGCAGAAGTGCCAGAACAGGCACTACAAAGAAGAGTGAAACGGTGCTCACCCGAAGTTGCAAAAGGAGTCCCACGTCGCCGGAGACCAACTTAAAAAGTCGTGCAATGCAGGTTAGAGTGCCGTGGACCCAGGCTTGGCTGTGCACAAAGGATTTCCGCCGGAAGTGCACAGAGGCCGGAGTAGCTGCAAAAGTCGCGGTTTCCAGCAATGCAGTCTGGCGTGGGGAGGCAAGGACTTACCTCCACCAAACTTGGACTGAAGAGTCACTGGACTGTGGGGGTCACTTGGACAGAGTTGCTGGATTCGAGGGACCTCGCTCGTCGTGCTGAGAGGAGACTCAAGGGACCGGTGATGCAGTTCTTTGGTGCCTGCGGTTGCAGGGGGACGATTCCGTCGACCCACGGGAGATTTCTTCGCAGCTTCTGGTGCAGAGAGGAGGCAGACTACCCCCACAGCATGCACCACCAGGAAAACAGTCGAAAAGGCGGCAGGATCAGCGTTACAGAGTTGCAGTAGTCGTCTTAGCTACTTTGTTGCAGTTTTGCAGGCTTCTAGCACGGTCAGCAGTCGATTCCTTGGCAGAAGGTGAAGAGAGAGATGCAGAGGAACTCTGATGAGCTCTTGCATTCGTTATCTAAGGAATTCCCCAAAGCAGAGACCCTAAATAGCCAGAAAAGAGGGTTTGGCTACTTAGGAGAGAGGATAGGCTAGCAACACCTGAAGGAGCCTATCAGAAGGAGTCTCTGACGTCACCTGCTGGCCCTGGCCACTCAGAGCAGTCCAGTGTGCCAGCAGCACCTCTGTTTCCAAGATGGCAGAGGTATGGAGCACACTGGAGGAGCTCTGGGCACCTCCCAGGGGAGGTTCAGGTCAGGGGAGTGGTCACTCCCCTTTCCTTTGTCCAGTTTCGCGCCTAAGCAGGGCTGAGGGGTCCCTGAACCGGTGTAAACTGGCTTATGCAGAAATGGGCACCATCTGTGCCCATGAAAGCATTTCCAGAGGCTGGGGGAGGCTACTCCTCCCCTGCCTTCACACCATTTTCCAAAGGGAGAGGGTGTGACACCCTCTCTCTGAGGAAGTCCTTTGTTCTGCCATCCTGGGCCAGGCCTGGCTGGACCCCAGGAGGGCAGAAACCTGTCTGAGGGGTTGGCAGCAGCTGCAGTGAAACCCCTGAAAAGGCAGTTTGGCAGTACCAGGGTCTGTGCTACAGACCACTGGGAGCATGGGATTGTGCCAACTATGCCAGGATGGCATAGAGGGGGCAATTCCATGATCATAGACATGTTACATGGCCATATTCGGAGTTACCATTGTGAAGCTACACATAGGTAGTGACCTATGTGTAGTGCACGCGTGTAATGGTGTCCCCGCACTCACAAAGTCCGAGGAATTTGCCCTGAACAATGTGGAGGCACCTTGGCTAGTGCCAGGGTGCCCACACACTAAGTAACTTTACACCTAACCTTTACCAGGTAAAGGATAGACATATAGGTGACTTATAAGTTACTTAAGTGCAGTGAAAATGGCTGTGAAATAATGTGTGCATTATTTCACTCAGGCTGCAGTGGCAGGCCTGTGTAAGAATTGTCAGAGCTCCCTATGGGTGGCAAAAGAAATGCTGCAGCCCATAGGGATCTACTGGAAGCCCAATACCCTGGGTACCTCAGTACGATATACTAGAGAATTATAAGGGTGTTCCAATATGCCAATGTGAATTGGTGAAAATGGTCACTAGCCTGTTAGTGACAATTTGGAAAGAAATGAGAGAGCATAACCACTGAGGTTCTGGATAGCAGAGCCTCAGTGAGACAGTTAGTCATAACACAGATAACACAGTCAGGCACACTTATGAGCACTGGGGCCCTGGCTGGCAGGGTCCCAGTGACACATACAACTAAAACAACATATATACAGTGAAAAATGGGGGTAACATGCCAGGCAAGATGGTACTTTCCTACAGTCCTCATCCAGGTGGTGATGTTGGTCATGGTGTTTTTGAAGTTGGTTCTTGTGGTGGCGGTGTTGTGTGTGAGGGATAGGACGAGCTGGGTGTCATCAGTGTAGGAGATGATGTTGAGTCCATGTGTGCGTGCAATGTTTGCCAGTGGAGTCATGTAGGTGTTGAATAGTGTGGGGCTGAGGGAGGAGCCCTGGGGGACTCCACAGATTATGTCTTTGAGTGCAGAGACGTAGGGAGAAAGGAGGATTCTCTGTGTTCGGCCAAAGAGGAAGGAGAAGGTCCAGTTGAGTGCACTGTCTTGGATGCCGATGCTGGATGCCAATGCTGTGGAGTCTGGTGATGAGAGTATGGTGAGAGATGGTGTCGAAGGCTGCCGTTAGGTCGAGGAGGCGTCTGATTTCATCAGTTGCTGAGATCAGGGCAGTCTCTGTGCTGTGATTGGTCCGGAAACTGGATTGGGATGGGTCGAGCTAGTTGTCTTCCAGGTAGTACATGAGCTGGTGGTTGATGGCCTTTTCCAAGACTTTGACAGGGAATGGGAGGAGCGAGATGGGGGCGGTAGTTTTTGTCATTTTGGAGGTTAGCTGAAGGTTTCTTGAGGAGGGGCTTGATTGCGGTGTGCTTCCAGGTGCAAGGGACCGTGGCTGTGGAGATGGACGTGTTGAGGATTTCTGTGAGGGACGCTCTGATCACTTCTCTTCCTAGTTTGTACAAGCGTGTGTGGGCATTGGTCCGCTGGGGATCTGGAGTGGATGGAGCCCATGATGAAGATGGTGTCTTCGGTGGACAGCTGCTTCCATTTGGTGATTTGGTGGAGGGGAGTGTTGGGCTCAGGTGCAGGGGTGGTCGAGGTCTGTGGGCCGGGATTCTAAGTTACTGTAGATGTCTGCAGTTTTTGGTGAAATTAGTCACTGTGACACAGAGGGCTTGGGAGGGGTGGATCGTGTTCTCTGTGGCTGAGGGGCATGAACATTCCCTGATGATGCTGAAGAGTTCTTTGGCATGGTTGGTGCTTGCCTTGATGCCGGCGGTGAGTGCTTCTTCCTTGATCTTACTGAGTCAGTGGTGGTATCTGTTGAGGGCAGACCTGAAGTAGTCGAGGTTGGCGGGGGGTCTTGTTGGATCGCCAGTATCTCTCGAGTTTCCTGCAGTGACGTTTGAGGGTCAGCAATTCTTGGTGGGCTTGCTGATGGTGGTTTTTAGGGGGGGTGGTGTCGGCGGCTGAGGAGATACACTTGGAGAAGTTTTGAATGCAGCACTCAAGGGTGTCTGTGATGATGGGTGTGGCTTCTTTGAGGGCGGCGGTCCAGGGCGTTTCTGTGATTTTGGCGCCAGTTGAGGCAGGGGGAGGGAGGTGGGGTGGTTTCATCAGGGCTTCAGGCAGCCCACCGATGGTGAAGTGGAAGATGTTGTGGTCAGTCCGTGTTACCTTAGTGGTGTAGGAGAACTTGATTAATGAAAAAAATGAGGTCCAGTATGTTTCCTGCGCTGTGCATGGGGGTGCTGACCAGCTTGGAGAGGCAAATGATGCTCATGTCTTTGAGAAGTGAAGCAGAGTTGGCATCATCTGGGTCTCCTGGGTGGAAGTTCAGGTCCCCAGGAAGATGCAGTGGTTGGTGTTGATAGCCAAGAGGGAAATTAAGTTCGGGATGGAGTTGCAAAAGCTGTGGCGGGGGCCAAGTGGTCTGTAGGCGAGGGTTCCTCTGACAGTGTTTTTGACGTCAGGTTTGATCTGGAAATTGAGGTGTTCCATGATCAGTGTTGTGTCATCGTCCAAGGCAGTGCGGTAGAGGGAGTCCTTGTGGATGATGGTGATGCCTCTGCGTTGTCTGTTAGGGCGGTCGCAGTGGATCATGTTATATCCAGGGGGTGTTGAGGTGGTGATGTCTTGTGCCGATGCAGGGGTGAGCCAGGTTTCAGTGATGAACATTATGTTGGGTGCGAGTGTGGTAATGATGTCCCAGATTTTTATGGTGTGTTTGCAAAGGGATCAGACACTGAGTAGAATGCAATGGACTTGACGTGATCGGGCGTCTGCTGCGTGGAGATTGCGGTGGTTCGTATTTTGCAGGAGAAGTGGCAGTTGTGGAAGGAGAAAGGGCCTTTGGTGGATTGGGGGTCAGTCAATGCTGCAGTTGGACTTGAGGGTCTTCAACCTGAAGTTTTTGATCTTGTTGGAGAGGTACTGTGCCGGGTTGCAGATCCAGGGGTCCTGGCTCTGGGTAAAGTCCAGGCATGGACGTGCGCAGACAGGGTTGCCTTCGGCATGCCAGCAGAGCACCGGCAGAGGGGGCAGAGAAAGAGTGGGAAGAGTGCAGTGGGGGGGGACTGAAGAAAAAATCAGGAAGTGCAGGATAGGAGGCAGCACCCAAGGACAGAGGCAGCATTGGCACTATACAGTAGTGTCAGGAAAGCTGGAAGGGCCTGCTCAATGGGGTCACGCAGCAACCTCCATTAAGTAGGTCCTAGAGTGGGAAGGGCATAGGGGGGTAGGGGGGCAGGGTGGGAGAAACAACGGGAAAGTGGGGAGCCTAAGAGGGGGTAGAGAAAGAGCAGAAAGAGTGTGGTGGCAGCAGAGGGGCCCGAAGAATAAATCAAGAAGCACAGGATAGAAGGTAGCAGCCAGGGACAGCAGTGGCACTATACTCAAGCATTATGTAGTGCTTCACAGTAGTGTCAGGAGAGCTGGAGGGGCATGCTCAATGGAGTCGTGCATCGTCCGCCATTAAGTAGGTCCTGGGGTGGGAGGGGTTAGAGGGGGAGCAGGGCGGGAGAAATGGCAGGAATGTGGGGGCCTGAGAGGGGGCAGAGAAAACGTGGGATGAGCGCTGTGGGGGCATGTTGGTCTGAAGAAAAAAATCAGGAAGCGCAGGACAGGAGGCAGCAGCCAGGTACAGGGGCAGCAGTGGCACTATACTGCAAGTGCTATGTAGCGCTTCGCAGTAGTGCCAGGGGAGCTGGAGGGGTCTCATGTCTCTAGCATCTACTCCCATTGATATCATCACAGGTTTTTGATTTTCACCAAACGTCTTACCCCGGCATAGTGTCTGCACCATCACCAGAGCTTGCCGCCTAGTGAATATTACCTCTTCTGATGCACCAGCTGCTGCTGCCTCATCCATCACTTTGCTCTGTAACACACTAGCAGAAGGTTGTTAACCACACACCCACCCCACCCTCTATCATGCAGCCTCCCTTCTCTCACGGCTCTCAAACCTTCTGGATTACTCTCCAATTCCCCTTCCTCCAATTCTTCCTCCTCATAATCCAACAGCAACTCTTAACCTTTCACATGCAATGCTGTGTGAGCTATAAATTCCTCATCCCACCAAGCAACGTATATCCATTTTGTATGTCCTCCAGAGGCAGCCTCACCAAACAGTTCTCCCGGCTCTGCAACAGAGGCCACACCCGACCTTCCTCTCATCACTGTGTTTCAGGCTTCACCAGACCTTCCCCAGCTCCACCTGCTGTCTTACCGCTGACATGCAACCGCAACCATGCTGTCACTTCTTCTCTGGGAGTCACACTAGACTCTTCTGAGTCTGGCACAAAGTTGTGACCTGGAACTCAATCACACATAGTGAAGGCTGTTGTGCTGGTCCCTTTAATTCCAACCCCCCCTGCTACTGCTGTCCCAGTATTTATATCTATTTTCTGGCCCCGTACTTTCCCACCCCTTTTCCTTGTCCCACTTTGCCTTCCCGTCCAGTCCCCCATATGCCCTTCCTCCAGCCTCCACTTGACTTTCTTTGGGATACCCAGTATGCCCATCTTTAACCGCTTGTGAATCCCCACGACCGTTTAATCTTCTGCAATATACCCTCATAGGCTTATAACACTCTTCTCGACCCAACAACTCTTTTTCCTCCACTTCCAACTGTCCTCACTTCGCCCACATGAGCTCCAACAAACCCCTCCTCAAACTCCCACATCCTTTCTCCATTCTAACATTCCCACCACTAGTGCCATGGGCTGGACCCTGACTTGGCCCTGCCTATGTCAGTGTCCCCTTGTCCCATGCTCCTTTCTGCTGGGTCCCATCCAATGCCATGCCACACCATTCCTGTATGGCCTTTTTCACCAATCTTTTCTTTTCCCCTGCCTCCTCATAGCCCTGTCCAGCCACTGGGCTATATTAGCACTGAGCCCTTCATTAGGTCCCCAAGGGTTCGCCACCCCACCTGCCTCCCACCCCCTTATGTAGCCATCTGCTCTCTTCTGTTCATCTCCCTGCATTTCAAGATGCACAGTGCCCGCAGCGAGCCTTGTGCCCATCACCTGGACCAATTTCCCTCTGCACTGCCCCTCATGCCCCACGCGTGTGGCTGCCCCGACTGTCTGAATCGCATTACTCCTGCTCTTCTCCCCATGAACTAAGGCGTCCTGGAGGCTCCCAAGCTCTTTAACTCAACTTATCGCTGCACATTGGGCTGGGGCAAGCAAATACTGCCAACGTCACATGATCTGGAGCACACCGCATAGGCCAAGACCTAGCCCTCTCCTGCCCTACATGCCCACCAACCACCAACAGGTCGTCGCGCCCCACCTCACACAAGAAAACATTTCCCCCTTTCCTGCTGCTACACTACCAGCCACTATGTACATCACCTGTAAAACAGTGGCTGGTAGCCCAACCCCACCCCTTCTTTCTTACACTACCTCCAACCCCTACCTACTACAAAATGCCTACAGTCCTCTGGACTGTATCACCATGCCCAAAACTCCTAGGGGAGTATAGCTCCCATAGGCCACGCCTGCCCCATAAATCTCTATTCTAATTCCTTGCCTTCCTTTCTATCTAGCCCATTTGTGATTCCATGTGAGTATAGCATAGCATCTTTTAATTTCAAGTGCATGTGCATTGTTCACCTTTAAATGTATTGATCCAGGCCAGTAGCCAGAAGTATATTTTTAGGGGGGCATTTAATCCAACATTAACGCTGTGCCCTTTAGGTGCATTCTTCACCAAATATTGGTTATATTACTAAATATTGACCCCAAGAATATCATGGTGCAAGAATATTGAGGGCATACTATCCAAAAGTAAGTGCATGTAGGAAAGTATAGATTTCTTATTTCTAACTCCACAACTACAGTACATACATTGAATATATATTGCGAAGGTGCATATTTGTGGGGTAAGGCATAGAAAATCTATACTTACTTGCCTATCAATTTTATAGATTTGATATCCTGTCCTCTCTATTCTGTTCAATCAATATTCCACTTTTGATAATCAGCATGCACACTGCATGATTCTATGTGAATTCTGTGTGGATTTTTTAAAGTCAATATATAAGCACACTCAATCAACTTTCCACAATCCAACTTTAAATCTTATCACTTATGTGGGATTTAAGGTAGAGGAGTGTAAAGTAGAGTAACTCACAACTTTGTATATTTTCTAAACTGTTTTCTGAAATGCAAAGCCTATTAAGTTCTTTTTTTTTTTAAAAAGCTGGCCTCAACTCAGAGCCCCGCTGCCCCATACCTCTTAATTCAGCAATTGGATCCCCAGCCTCCACGGTTAAGATTTTGTTTTGCTGTAGGATGACCGACCTGGGACAGTATGTATCAGGAAATCATCACATGTGTTGAGTTTCCTAACTCCACCCAACTTCATAATGGATGTTTTAGTTTAACTCACCATTAATTTAAAATTACTTTACAGCAAGCATAGAGCATAACCATCAAAATGATTTTGGGAAATTAGTAGCGAACAGTGTTTTAAACATTCTAGGGCTGCAAAAATATATTGAAAACTAAATAGAAGTTAGATGTTATTTTACAGGGGAAGTTTGGAAGGTCCCACAATGAATTTGACCATAAGGTTGTGACAAAAAGATAGACAGTTCTATTACATTTGATCAAAAGCACTAGTAAACAGCATGTGTCAGAAGATTACCCATTAAATCAAACTTCCACAGGAGCAGATGCCTTTTACCCAACTCCCTCCCACCGATGCATGCTCAGACTTTAACTGATTATCTGAACCCTGCATCCGCGGGGGGAAGGGGAATTAGAACAGAAAAAGAGAGACCACCTCCAGATCCAGTTCCAGCCTGTGTTTCCCACTTGATCAGTGTGTGTCTCTGAAAACCTGCACCTTTCTTTTTATTGGGATTTCTTTAAAAGAAGGACCTGCAGTCGGGTGATAGGAGCATAGATAAGTACATTCCTACTGCGCATTCAACTGTTCAGCCATTCACATTCACCCAATACTATTATTCTCCTAACCTGGAACTTATGAGAGACTAGCCTCTCTCTAAGAGAACAATGTTAACTTAATATCTTCTTTTCCCCAGGAGTCAGAGGTTTCCAAGGTTCTCTGGAGAACAGTTCAAAAGTTCACAAATATACAAACTACTAATGTCTAACAGGAAACTAAAACGCCTTCTCAAGGTTCAGTTTTCTCAATCACAGTCTCCAGTAATTAGTATGAGCACTGAGGTTTGTCTCTAAGACTGACAAGTCTGCAAAGTAAAGAGGTCTTGAATACATATGTCCATATATATATATATATATATATATATATATATATATATATATATATATATATATATATATTGACAAGTCTGGAAATCATACAAAAGGATTCCTTACTGCAGTTGCTTGAAGTTCTGTTAAGCCAAAACGAATTCTCCTCAGAAAGCCGATAGCCAGTTGTTGGAAGAAGGAACAAATTAAGCTTCTCCAGAAGGGAAAAAGTAGCTGGTGTGCACACTGTAATAAGAAAAAGAATGAATTACTCAAAACTGGAAGAATTCTCTATGAAACAAGGTGCCTCAGGAACACTGCTCATTCTCCTCCGGATGACAGTTGAAGTGCAGGGCTTCCAGAGAGAAACAGCTGGATGGAAGCTTCAGCACGAGACCAAGGTAGAAACACTAGAGCGCTGACCTCACAAGGATTTGCAGCCACCATTTTGAGTGGCAGTTCAACCTGAAGAAGCTAGTTCTAAGAACAGCCTCTGCAAGAGCCACCGGGAGTGAGGACGCCGCTGCAACCAATGTGGATCCAAGGAAAAAGGGAATCGCTTTTGCTGAGGGAAGAACTTAATGCTGGCAATAGTTTTCCTGACAGCATTGACTGGAAGCAGGCACCAGCTTTAGCATATACTCCTTATAGTTACAGGTTGTGCGAAAGGTGCTGTACGAAAAGAGACCTTAGTTAGATATCGACCAGCAACAGGATGGCATGGGAAAAGATGGGTAATTGTGTGAGTCCGGGATGGATCCAATTTATTCCTGTGGCCTCGCTGAGGACATGAGTTCCATCTCCAGTTATGGGAGTGGTAGATGGGCTGGCAGCACTTCCTCTAAGGCCCGAGTGGTGTTTTCATGGTTTGCTTCTAGCATATAGGATCCTGCTCTGTGGTAACAGCTCTCTTTGATACTGCTCGCATAGTACCTCCCATTTGGATAGTACAGAATCCTCCACTTCCAGAATTATGGACATTTTCCAATTTTTCACATGCAGTACTCTCCTTGCATAGAATCAAATCCTTAAGGTGGCATCCTTGATGTGGCTAACATTGCGTGGACGAGAATGCACTTTTCTGAGTGGTGAATATAGAAAGCATGGAAATCTGTCATGTGTACTAGCACTGGAAAATATTTACTTGCAGAGAGAGTGCTCGGCAATACTTCAGGTACAGATAAACGTCAAGCTTCATGTTATAGAACAGTTAAGAGACTGCCATATTTAAATGTACACTAGATTCCCAAATCACCTCCTAAATAGATATCTCAGCAAGTAGGTTGCAGTTTCAAGTGACTATAACAGCAAATGGAGATATGGTTGATATGTATTAAATTAGTAACCGTCCTCATTTTCAACAAGGACATATATTAACAAATAACTAGAGGTTGCCATTGTTAAGCAATTTCCAAAATGCAATGTGGATCAAGTAACAATGGTTAGACCCACTTAGGACTTTAAAGACCACTATGCAAAGTGATTTTTGGGCTTACACAAAGATCTCTTTTGGGAAGCAAAGTGCAAAATTGTGCGTTGAAATCATATTGGACCAGGTGTATTAGCCAAAACATGATAATGCATTAATTCCTCTTAAAGTCTCCAGTCACCTTTTCTCCATGTGTATCTGGTTATTATTTTTCCCTTAGGCTCTCTATCACTTTCTCTATTCTCTCCCAGTCTGAAAATCTCTGTCCCCGCTGCCTCTCTCAATCTTTCCCCCACTACCGATCTCTGTTTATTCAGAAATGTCTTATCACACAGCATTTCCACACTAATCCCAATAAGAATAGTACCCCACTTTATGTGATTGGTCAATTGCCTATAAAAAGCAAAGCCTACCTAAGCCCTGTAAGGAACAAAGAAACATCAAGATTTTGTCATGTAAATTGACCTATTCTGGTGGCATGGAAAGCTGCGGTATTTAGGCCAGGGATTGGCCCACACTCAGTAACCTGACAGATCTGGACAGTTCTGAAAACAAGGTTCCTAGGGCAGTCAGGGGTAACGTGGCTTGTGTTGATCCTAATTTATTTTCTCACCCATAATGTCCTTCAAATACCAAACTTTGGCTAAATCACAGATTTTCCTGATATTTCTCTGATGGAAAATTCCAGAATCTGTGAGGATCCATAAAAGTCCTACTACCCAGTGTTCCCACACTTCTCCCACTTAAAACGCTACCCCAAATGTTCACCAAATATTATGTATTTAGTACATTAATTAAATAGACATTCATTAGCTATGAACTTAAATTAGATAAAGATAAAGCGGAATTTCAAAGGTGTCAATACATTTCAAAAAGTAGAATCGTACTACACAAATCTTAAATTACAATATATAGAAATCAGAAAATTTTAGTTCAGGGTCTGCAGAGATGTCTAGAGAGGCCAACTGCAGAGACCCTTATTATGGTTTCCACATTATTTGGCTCATGGAGATGATCCTCAGCATGTCGACTCCGGTAGGGTTATCTAGATATTAAACCAATTTTGAAAGTCAGATAGTCCATTATAGCAGCTCTTTGTGACATTGCAGATTATACTGGCTCATAAGGTATTTACAGCAGTCTGCACCAGGCACATTCACCTAACAAACTATCTACCTCCTGGAAACAAAATAAAGATCTCTAGAGCAGATACATTATCTCACTGGGCTATATTTTATAGCGGGCCAATGTAAGCTGGAGCAATGTCATTCAAATGTTAGTTGTACCTCTCTTGTGATGACTCTGCCCCAGAAAAATAGGCTAATTGAGTACCATGCCATATTCATATCTGGGGTTTCCTGACTGGACATTGATTCTGAATGGCTGGTAAGTTTGTGTAGTGACAACCATTTATATTTCAGGAATGGAAAAGTTCATGAAAGTTGGATGCCGAAGAACAGTATGACTCAATGTCATGTATTGTTGTGCAATCTTTTCACACAGTAATTGCTTATTTGACACACCATATGTAAAAGGTGAGGAATGAGTTCTGCTAATGCCCACTGCTTTCTTAGCCTCTCAGCTGTGACTGTGAACTAGTTTTGGTACAAACTTTCACATTAGCTTCTCACACTCAACACTGTGGCTCCCCTCATAGGTCCATCATATCCCAGTTATTATTCAACATCCCCAGTTATTATTCAACATCCTCATTCAACTAACCCCCTCACCAAAAACCATTAAATCATTCAAGCTCACCTGTTACAGCTTTGGATGTGACAACCAAATCATTTTAAAAATGGATGGCCCGAGAGACCTTTACTCTTTACAACTTGATTACTGCCTGAGTCAGAAACACAAGGATGATGTGCTATCATCTAAAGCTAAATACTGCAAAGACAGAGATTATGACCTGGGACAAATAGCAAAAATACCAGCCTAACGACATATGGCCTAAGCAAAATGAGGCCCCTCCAACAATATCTAGAGGAATCAGAAACCTAGAGATAACCATGGATTCAGACCTTTGTTTGATACCACATGTTAACAATGTCAAACAGAGCACCTTTTACACAATGAAAACATCCTCCCTTACCTTGGATACCAACAGAAACTGCAAGCCATCCTCACACTTGTAGTCTCTCAGCTTGACTTTGCCAGCAGCCTATTCCATAATGTGCCCACAATTATCATATGCAAAATACAACTCATCCAAATTTATGCTGCAAGAATTCTTCTCCACTTTTAACTAAGAGAACATGTGACTCCAGATTTACAATTACTCCACTGGCTACCTATAGCAAGAAGAACAACATTCAAGGCACTTTGCATTGACCACAGATCCTCCAACGAAAAGGACAGCTATGCTTACAAGCTAAATTCAAGCAGTGCAAGTAAAACAGGCAACTGTGCTCCAGGCTTGCACCACTTATCGTCATGCCACCTTACCATAAGGAATCAGAGGAGGCACTGCTTTTGCAGTGCAAACTGCCAAGCTCCAGAACTCACACCCAGCCAGCATTCGAAGCATCCAGGAACATATACACTTCAGAAGACAGTTAAAAACATGGCTATTTCCAAGACAACTGCACCACCACACATTCTGACAACAGAACCAGGAAAGACAGTCACAATCTCAAACACAATCTTCAACTTACAATCTACATATGAGAAATAACCCAACCAGCAAACTACTTCCGATAGGCAGGCAAAGTAATGGGTGTTAACGTGTTGTTTGCAGGGTCAGTGTACAGTTTTATAATTTAATATATATCATTTCTGGCCCATGCTAATACTAAAACAATAGCACTCAGAGGTTGGCAGTCAACGTTAACTTACACCTCTTATATTCACATAAGACATATCTGCTATGAGGGTTGTCCATCACTAGTATTGAATAGCCAATAAACCAGCTATCATAGAATGAACAGGCATGGAATAACTGAAGAGATTCGTCACACACTTTGGGTCAATTGGAGGACTTTATTCTATTCAACAACTGCAGGTCCCAAATATTTGCATACTGCGGATGCTGGTTTACATTTCACAATGATACTCAAATATGGGATGATAATATCAATGCATTTCCCAGCAGATCTCGCCACTTCTCCATCCCTCCATCCATGCCAGCTCAGACTCACAACAATACACAAAATTTCTGATTGGACAACCCAGTGCAGTAACCATCTAAGTAGACCACAATCATAAGAAATACCATAAAGGTATATGCAGAGCTGTTCAATGCTGCCAGATTACTAAAGCCCATAAACTGTATGTCTGTGTATCTCACACCTCATCATCCACCACACTGCTACTCGCTGTAACCCATAACATGAAAACCACACCTCAGTGGCAGACACAGATGACATGAAAACACTTCCCACATAGGATTACCAAACAAAGATAACTGCACACCATCCTATGTAGTGTAGATTGCTGTAGATGTATGTAAGCACATCAGTGCCATACAAAGGAGTAGTAATTGCAATACAAATGCTGCAATACAATACAATAAGAAAATCTGTGCATCACCATGATTTATTTTGATTCTATTAAAATATTTGTTTCCTTCACATTTCAGAGTTACAAAACATTTGTGGTTTATTTGTGCTTTCACAATTGCTGATATGTGGACATATTTGTACAGTTCATTTATAGGTGTTTACATGTTTTTGTGCAGTAGAAAGAAATTGACATCTTGCAGCCTTTCTTTTCGCACACCCTGTATGCACGACCACTGGAATTATGTGATTCTGTGGCCACTGCATTTGCCACATATTTAGGAATTTGCTGCATTTTTCACTTAAAACATCATCTGTTGCATAATCTGCAGATTTTAACCAAAATATGTTGTTTCTAGGTTAAACAGATTAAAAGTTACTAAAAATGCTGCAACACGTGCTGCTGCACAGTGGAAGGTCCTTCGCAAATGTTGACTGGTCATCTGCAGTTGTTTATAGCTGTATTTGGATGTCTTACTGATATTGATGTGAAACCATTGCTCAGACAGTGCTAACATGCATCACCATAACAAATTAATAAAGTAATTCTAGCATAACATATGCCACACTTAGCCACATAATTTGTGTTTTCTGACTACATAATATAGTCAACCTTACTGCACAATCTGGTCCTCCCCTGCTGCATAATTCCAATGGTCCTGTCTACCCCAGTGAGATTGTCACATAGTTCATTTGACAAAATCCTCTGACTTTGCAAACAGAAAAAGAAAATTAAACATCTCCACATTAGAAGAATAAAGAGCAATTTATCAAAAGAAATAGCCTGACGTACCTTAGAGCAAATGTACCTAGATAAAAAAGGCATTTTTATTGCTGAATCACCTTCTGAACTCCAGCATATTTTAATTCCAGTTAGACTGTTTGCATTCAAATGTGAATGCAGTTTGTTTAAACAACAGAGTTTAAACTGAGTTTTCAATAAATACTTCGCCAGTCGCCTTGGTAATTTGGAGGGACAAAGATGAATATAGGATGGCCCAGCCCTCAAATGACCCCCCTTCCCCGTGGCTACGGCCCATTGATCCGTCTTTTTACAGACGTTTAAGGCATGGGTGCCTGTGCACTGTCAGTGACCTGCCAAAGAGGGCTTGAAAGAGATGAAATTGGATCAGAAAATCATAACTGTTCCCAAAAGGGCCCCCCCAAAACCTAAAATGTTCCCGAGTCTTTTCTATTATTGTCTTCTCTATTGGATCCAGAAAGCTCATTTTACCTTGAATCTTGATAATGAGTCCATACGATCGAAACGCCTTCAACTTTCAAATCTAAAACGCCTTCAACTTTCAAATTTATTGAAGTCTAACAACTATACATTTTTTATAGAGGTTCGTATATCCAATAGTCAAAGTGATAGACCTACTCAAGTATGTTTTTTTGTGAGTCAACTCTTGAGCGCATCTTTCTCACTGACTAACAATTTATCCTGGATTATATCCTTTTATTATGAATACGATTAAATGTTTTTTTAAATAAAAATGTAACTTGATATCTTTTTTTAAAGGGACCTTTGCTACTTCGAAAAGTTCTGTACATTTTATGGATTTTGGTGAGAGTATTCAAGAGGGAGTCAGGGGCTACTCTTGTCCTCCATTAATTAAATTATCTTTTAGTTTTTGGTCTCGCAGGTTCTGAAAATTGTTAACAGTCACTGGTTGCCTTTGCTAATATACTCACCAAATCTGAGGGGCCTTTGGCAAAGGAAAATACCAGTTACCCAGTGCCAACGCTGATTTCCCACGGATAAGGTGGAATCTTCAGTGAGTCCATTTGGGTCGGTTATATGTTGAAACAACGAGTGCTTTAACCACTCATGCCTGAACAACGAGGTTGGAACAACGACCTGGTTGTTATCACTAATGCCTTTACCAGGAATGCCTTAACAACTATTTTTCATTGTAAAGGCATTCCTGGTAAAGGCATTAGTGATCAGCATGCGTCCCCCCTGCCAACCCACCCCTAAAACCTAAACCCTGACCCCCCCATCCCCCACCCCTAAACCCTAATCACCCCGAGCCCCCACCCCACCCCCAAAAACTAAAAATACCCTGAGTCCCCATCCTACCCCTAAAACCTAAAGTACCCCAAACCCCCAACCCACCCCTAAAACCTAAACCCTGATCCCCCTCCCCGCCCCTAAGCCCTAATCAACCCGAGCCCCCCACTCCCAAAAAAACAGCCCCAGTCCCAGCCCAATTTACCTCCTCCTTCATTTCGTCGACTCCCTTCTTCTGTGCCTTAACCACGCATGTGCGTGGTTCATACATGATTAGTTAAGGCACTAAAACAAGGAAGCCGTGGAAAACGAAAGCGTTGTTTCGCTTCCGTTTTCCACTACTTTGTGGTTAAGGACTCATTGTTCTGGGTGTTTCCCATTTGCGTCTGCCTGGGTGCTCACAGGGTTAGCTTGCTGGTGCAGGTTGCTGTAGTTCAATTCAATGTCACCTTATGCATTATCCCCATGGGTTGGCCCTTTTCTAGGTCAGTTGCAGAGGCCATGTCCGGTTCAAAGAAAACATCACAGGACCAGGTTGTCTGCAGAGGTTAAGTGTGATTTGAAGATCTGAGCCTCATTCCCTGAGGAGCTAAACTCTAGTGTTCTGTGACCTGCCTATCCCATGTGAAGCCTAGAGTAAGGATGCAGCAGGTAGTGTGGGGTTTAGAGTGATTTTTGGCAAAGGATGTGTGGTGCAGAAATGCCCCGCAAGTGGTATGAGTCAGGATTGGTGTGGAATGCATCTTTTGTTTAGGGTGTTTCTCATATTGGTAACCTTACACATCTGAAAGGGACACATGTGATTGTCTGTGGTCTGTGGTGTTCGCGTCTGACAATATGGGAGTGATGGAGTCAGCCAATCAGAAATATGCGCAGTGCAGAAAGGTCTTACGATTACTGAAAGAAAGTGTACTTGTATGTCTGAAAAATAACATGCTGTTTAAAGCTGATCATCTTCAGGGCTTGATTAATATGGATACTAATGCTCTGTCTTGTTTCAAGAAGCAGGAATTCAGACACTTACAGCAGACTGCCACATTTCCCACACATCCCTGGAGTTTTAAAAATTATTTTTATTGAATTCTTTCAAAAAAGGTAAGAAACAAACAAAAAAGTATAACGTTCCTTAGGTAGACAGTACATAGTATTATTAGCACTAGGTAAGTTTTTGTTGTGGCTGTTCAGAGGACAAATGAAAACAATGTACATTCTGCATCAAAGGAATCAGCGGTAGTTCATAATTGATCCCTATCCAATATCCACCCAGATATCAGTGTCTTTATACTTTAATCAAGAGTGCCAGTTACTTCCTTGGGTTTCAGGTCAATCAAAAACAATGTCTCTTATCTCCTCCCAGAGGACACAACTTTATGAGGGCAAGCACGTGCATGATATTTGGCTTCCTCTGCCTGCGTATAACAGTCAATATTCAGAGCACGCTTTTCTTGCCGAGGAGCCGTTCCACTACCCCACAACAGGACAAGGTCTCTCTTTGCTACAATGAGTGCAATATTGCAGAATAATAAAACGGATTTAGAAAGCGTCCCTAGAATCACTGGGTGCGCGGTTAGTTCTACAGACCTCCCTACAGTTGTTGGAACGTGTTGTCTTATCTTGGTCAAGAACATCTGGATCCGTGGGCATGCCCACAGGGTATGGACAAGTGAGCTCGTCTAGGTACAACCTTGCAGGCACCTGTCATTACCTACTCCCCCCGGTTTAAACGGTCTCATCCTGGTGAAGTAACCATGAGGTAATATCTTTAGCTGTATTAGACGAAAGCCTGGTCTTACTGCAATCTCTGTGGTATGTCTACTGGCTGCCCTCCGGCCCTCATCCTCTAACATTCCCAGCTCTTCTTCCCCTTCGTAGTGAAGAGGTCCCAGTGGGCCCTGGCTGTTATTGATCAGAGTAATATATATCTGAGATGTGGTATGTTTATGCAATGGTGCCGATATGAGGTGTATTCCACGGGGACTCGTCTGCGATTTCATGCAGGTATTGCCTTTACTTGGTCAGTGCACGTTTAACTTACTGATAGTGAAAGTGTTGGGAGTCTGTCAGCTCAAGTTTTTGTTGGAGTTCTTTAAATGTTGGTAGATCCTTTGTACCACTGATGTCCCCTATCTTAGCTATACCTGGGAGGTCCAATGTCTGAAGCCTTCCAACCTAGTCAAATTTGAGAAAATTCCAAGTAGCGCAGGAGTATCTCCAGGGTAAGTTTGTCTCGCAATTTGAGAACTCGTTGGCTTTCCTCCGTATTTTGATGGCTTTGGCAATTAAAGTCGGCCTCCAGCAAGTTGGTCCCCCAACATAGAGTTCCCCTCGGTAACCCCTAGATGTCATTGTTCTCCCGTCTGCCTGTAATGAGGTTCCTGTAGTGTGGCTACAAACCAGTCATTAATGACCATTACGTGAGTCCCCAAGTAGTAGAAGTGTAGGTCGGAGAAAGCTCATAGGGCGACCTCATTAGTGTAGACAGTGCAATCCTGGGAGTTCCCCATCCCATGTTAGTGATCTTGCGACACTAACCACCTTTGAAACAAGCTGTTCTAGATGTTGTTGGGTGTTTTTTGTAACATGGAAAGACATATTGGTAATGTGATAATTTTATAGGTTGGCCTTTCCCTGTATTGATATTGGGAGTTGTCTCCATTGCTCCATGTCTGCCTTATATTTAGGTAGTATCTTCCCCAGTTTATTGCACATGAAGATTGTAGGGTCCTTTGTAATGTAGATCCCTACATACTTAAACCTTTGCCCATTCTACTGCTGCTGGAACTCCCAGTCCGATGAGTATTGCCGAAGAATGAGCAGGAAAGCCACTGCTTTATGCATATTTATGCATAACCCTGTGTAAACAACATTACCAGTAATCTGAAGGTTGATCTTTCGGGCCCTGCCAGATAGAGAAGAGCTAATATCCTCCTAGTCCCCTTCTGACCACATTATTGAGCATCACATGATACAGGATTGGCCAGTGGCTCCAGTGAAAGAGGGTACAACAAGGGTGGCAGTGGGCTTCAGTGTCCCATTCCATGGATTCCCTTGAAATTGCAGTGTTCACCTGCACTACCGCTATGGGAGCAGTGAATAACAGTTGGTCCCCGGCACTGAATTCCGAGTCCAAACCTATTTTACTTTTTTTAATCAGATAATGGGGATCTGGTGAATTCAATTCCTATTTTGCCTCAAGAATCAGAAATACTGATGTCTCTTGGATGTATTCTAATCGTGCCATGGCCCCATGAAGGCATCTAAGATTGAGCCTGGTAGCTCCATGGGCATAAAAAACAAAAAGTGATAGATGTAATGCTTGAATGAGACCCAGCCACTGACAATCACTCGGGGTGCATCACAATCCATTGTTCTCACCCACTATCCCACCTCAGTTTGGACCGACCGTATGCAAATCAGACTAGAACCACCTGCTCCTTATGGGAGCAATCCAGCCCAAACTGCCAGGCCAGGACCACCCTGAACCGGAATACAAGTATCCCAGGACTGATTCAATATGTATATGTGTGTACAAGTAGATAGATAGATAGACAGACAGATAGATAGATAGATAGATAGATAGATAGATAGATAGATAGATAGATAGATAGATAGATAGATAATGCTCATTCATTTCAGTCTGCTCCTCAGGAAGGGCTTTAAATTGTTCATAAGAACTGTGTGGTGACACTGCAGTTGATTATTACAGAGTTAATTAACACACTGCTGCTGGAGCTGGAAGTGCATCTTTCAATTTGCATGTCAGAATGTTTTACTGATATGGATGAGAAAGATATTTGAGAACTCATAGGAAATATGTCCTCATTTTTAGCTTTTTAGCCACTTAATAATTTCCATGACAAAATGAACCCTTTCATTTTGTTAATTTCTATAGGAAATGCTTTAAGTTTTACAGCTTTGATTTCATCAAGATGGCGTTCAGGTTGCCACACCTTTATCATAAATAAACAATGTTAGCACTGTAGTTGTTCATTAGAAAACTTGTGTTTAAAGAGGTGCCTGTAATGGTCAGGAAGAGGTTAAGAAATTAGGGCTATTTGGAGTGTTGGTGTCCATATATGCTCTGATTGGCCACTTTAAAGGGGACTAGTAAATCCTCAGCACAACATGAACACTATGGCTCCCATTATGACCCTGGCAGTGAGTGATAAAGTGGCGGTAAGACCGCCAACAGGCTGGTGGTAATTACCGCCAAATTATGACCATTGCGGTGATAAATCCCATAGACAGCCAATGTACCACACCAACCGCCAGGGCGGAAACAACACTCACCACAGCGGTAGCTGTCAACAGCCAGGAGGAAGACAAAGTGCCACCCACCATATTAAGACACATCAATCTGCCATGTTTTCTGGGGCGGTACCAACACCATAAAAAGCCTGGTGGAAACACATCACAGAAGAGAAAGGACTCACCATCAGAGACACAGGGAAGAACAACACTGCCTTGGAACCCAAACTGCAAGTCTTTCCGATGCTCTTCTACGTCATGCTCCACCTGGAACACCAACGCCGACAAAGACGACGACAGTAAGTACAGCTGCCTAACACACAAGGGAGGGAGGGAGCAAAACGAGAGTGACACATGCACGCACAACACACACACCATACACACTACCAGCTGCACACCAAAAACAATGGCACACGATACACAGCAGAATAACTCAAGGACAACAAGAATGCACTAAGGTGAATATATTGATATCAACAGCTAATAAATAATCCAATTGTACGTGAAACAGATATGTACAAATGTACACAAAGGGCCACTGCCCAATCCAATGTACTAAAGGCCCACATGGCCACAGGGCACAGTCCAAGGCCCAACTCGAATCCTGACTTCATCCAGATAGAACTCTGCAGTGGCATCAGTTTGCAAGTGGGCAGGCACCACAGGGGGATGGTGGGTGGGGGGCACCTCAGCCGATTATGTGAAAAAGTCCACTGGTTCTGGAGGGGGCTCCATGCCCATTTCTCTGTCCTGGGGAGTGCAAGGCCACAGTCTCTCTAGTGGGTGACTTTCCCACTGGTTCTGGAGGGGGCTCCATGCCCATTTCTCTCTATTGGAGAGTGCAAGGCCACAGTCTCTGGAGTGAGTGACTTTACCACTGGTTCTGCAGGGGGCTCCATGCCCAGTTCTCTGCCTGGGAAGTGCAAGGCCACAGTCTCTCTAGTGGGTGAGTTTCCCACTGGACCCAGAGAGGGCTCCATGCCCAGTTCTCTGTCCTGGGGAGTGCAAGGCCGCAGTCTCTCTAGTGGGTGACTTTCCCACTGCTTCTGGAGGGGGCTCCATGCCCATTTCTCTGTCCTGAGGAATTCAAGGCCAAATTCTCTCTGGTGGGTAACTTTCCCACTGGTTCTGGAGGGGGCCCCATGCCCATTACTTTGTCCTGGGGAGTACAAGGCTACAGTCTCTGAAGTGGGTGACTTTCCCACTGGTTCTGGAGGGGGCTCCATGCCCATTTCTCTGTCCAGGGGAGTGCAAGGCCACAGTCTCTCTAGTGGGTGACTTTCCCGCTTCTTCTGGAGGGGGCCCCTCGTACAGCAGCCCCAGGAGGGTGGCTTACAAGGCTTCTGCTGGTGATGAGGGCTGCACTGTGGTGGCAGATGGAGGTGCCTCCTGGGCAGCCTCTGCTGGTGGCGAAGGCTGAACTGTGGTGGCAGATGGAGGTGCCTCCTGGGCAGCCTCTGCTGATGGCAAGGGCTGAACTGTGGTGGTAGATGGAGGTGCCTCCTGGGTAGCCTCTGCTGGTGGCGAGGGCTGAACTGTGGTGGCAGATGGAGGTGCCGCCTGGGCAGCCTTTGCTGGTGGTGAGGGATGCATTTCCTCAGCTGGCAGTGGGGGCCCCGTGACCAGTGGTGGTGGTGGAGGTGTCACTCTGACAGCCTCCGCTGGAGTTGAGGGCTTCTTCCCCTTCATGGCATGAGGTGTGGAATCTTTACCCTTCCTGGCAGGGGTTGAGGGCTTCTTCTCCTTCATGGCTCTTTGTACGTGTTCCTTAGCCTTCTGAGCAGGAGTCGAGGGCTTCTTCCCCTTCAAAGCAGGAGGTGCAGGCTACTTCATGGCAGGAGGTGTGGGATCCTTCTCCTTCTTGGCTGGTGGAGTTGGATCCTTCACTGACTTGCCACCACGACTAGGTGGTGCCATCACTGTCCGCGTGGACTGCTTGGCTGAGGTGGTGGGCTGGGTCGTTAGGACCCTGCTCTTACGGGCAGGACAGGAGGGAGGGGGAGGGAAGAGGTCAATTTGGGCAAGGAAAAGCTTCTTAGGGATAGTGGGGCGGGAGGATGGAGGAGGGATGGGATTGGAGGTTGAGGGAGTGGTTGTAGGAGGTGCATGCCTGCTGGATTTGAGTGCAGGTGCATGGGCAGTATGCTGATGTGAGGTGGATGGCTGTTGGGTGTGTGAGTGCTTGCGTTTGTGTCCTTTAGGAGGGGGGACAGACAGGGTGGGAGAGGACACAGGGGAGTGTGCATGGATGTTGTGGAGGTGTCTGCTAGTGAGGTGTGTGTGCTGCTTGGTGTGGTGGTTCTGGTGGTGGATGTTGATGCAGTGCATTCAGGTGTGAGTGTGGACATGACTGTGAGGGAGGCAGTGGAGGAGGAGGAGGGGGAGAAAGTGGAGGCAGTAGATGTAGTTGTGTCTGCAAATGTCTGGTGTTTGCGTGAGTGCTTGTGTGATGAAGTGTGGTGACTGTGTTTGCTTGTGCCACTCTTGGGTGTTGTCTTGTGTGCATGCTCGTCTGTATGTGTGCATGGGATGGGTTGGGGTTGAGGAGACTGGGAAGTGGTTGTTGGAGGGGGGATGGTAGAAACAGGGACAATAGCTGTCATCAGAGAGGAGGCCAGAGCCTGTATCGCTCTCTGTTGGGCCGCCAATCCACAGTGGATGCCCTCCAGGAATGCATTGCATTGCTGAATCTGGGATGCCAGCCCCTGGATGGCATTCACAATGGTTGACTTCCCTACAGAGATGGATCTCAGGAAGTCAATAGCCTCCTCACTCAGGGCAGCAGGGCTCACTGGGGCAGGGCCTGAGGTGCTTGGGGCGAAGGAGATGCCCACCCTCCTGGGTGAGTGGGCACGGGCAACTCGCTGAGGGGCTACTGGGAGGACGGTGCTGGTATGGGATGGCGGCTCTACCTGCAACTGGGGTGGTCACAGAGCTGTCCGCCAACACCACGGAGCTTCCATCAGAGGAGGTATCTGAGTCTGTGTTGTAACCTCCTGTCTCTTCCCTGGTACTCCCCTCGCCCTCCGTCTCACTGGTTCCCTCGGCGTTGGTGGACTCTGCCTCCAGGGTCCTGTGGGATGCAGCTCCCTCTGTCACCGGTGCCCCTACCACAGTTGGCATACACAGCACTGTCACACACAGGGATCAGGCTTGAGCACTATGCATTGCACTGTCAGTGATTTGGCTAGATGCCACAGCAAGATGAGGGCCACACACCGCCAACTGCACCCCTCCTGGCACAAAGCCCTGACTGAAATGGAATGCTAACAAGTTAGGTTACCTGCATTTGCCATACACCCATTACCCTAGAGTTGACCCACCCTGCAATGTCTGGCCTGGCCTTAGGGGTACCCACTAACTCACATCTACCACCTGGATCCCACCCCACCTGCAAAGATTTTTAACAATGGGCCCTGTACTCACCCCCTTGTGGCTGCTGTGATTCCCTCAAGCACCCATGCATCTCTGGGTAGGCCACTGCCAGTATGTGGGCCATCGGGGGTCAGGTTCCGATGGGCAACCCTTCCTTGTTGGTAGGCCATCTCCACCTGGGCCTCCGGAGTCTTCCCTTCCCAGATTCTCAGGTCCTCGCACCATTTCTGACAGTGGGTGCTCCGCCTGCCATAGACCCTCAGGGTCCGCACATCCTTGGCAATGGCACACCATAATCCATTCTTCTGATGGGCGCTGACCTGCAGAGGTAATACAGACAGGAGAACACCATTAACCATACAATCCAGGGGGGAAGAGCCAAAATGGCGGCCGGGATGGACGCCTGAAACGAGCGCTCCGTCCAGGGCTTGCCAGAAAACATCCTGTAGGGCGCCCCCTGGAATCCCACGCACGGATCGGGAGGGGCGGACTGCCCGGGGTGCACCGGAGCGTCCTTCGGGGGCTGCATGCCGGCCTGACCGAGGCCGTGATGCCGGAAACTGCCCGCGGGCTCTGGAGCCGCGGGGCGTGGACCCTAACTCGGCCGAGGCCGCTGGGAGGGGGTGCCGTGCCGGCAGACCCGAGTGCGCCTCTTCTCGATTCTCTTTGTGACTTTTTTTAATAGCCGGAGGTGCCGGGGGCGCGGGACTCCGCCCTCGATTACTGGCCAGTGCCCGCTGCGTGGGTACTGGGACCCGGGAGCGGCGATCGGCGCTCCCGCAGCGCGAGAGGCGCCCACAGGAGGCGACGTCAAGAGCCCAGGCGTGGCCCACGACGCTGGATCGTGCCGAGCGGGGGCGAAGGAGGAACAAACCCTCTATTGGACCGGGCAGGCTCGCCCGCGCGTGGGTGAGACGTGCCGTGGATCTCGGCCCGGGGTGGGCCCAGGAAAAGTGCTGAGGCAACCATCGAGAGACGCTGAGGTGAGGGGTAGACCTGCCGGGGGAGACACGGCTCACGAGGGGGGGAACCACCAATAACTCCCCCCCTCCACGCTCCTTCCTCTGCCACCGTGCGGCTCCAAAATGGCGTCGCATGCCACCTGAACTCGGGAGGTGACCCACTTCCGGAGATCTACGCAGGGGCACCACTGACCCTTCCCCGAAAAGCCGATTCGTGCCGGCGGTGGGCCTGGACCGGGGGTGGAGGACACTCGCCTGGGCCCCATGGTACAACCGCGAAAAGGAGGAGACTGACTTCTCTTCGCCACCCCCACAGATCTCTGCCAGCGACTGCACGAGTGAATGCGGAACCCGCACAGGGGCCAAACACCCGCTTCCCTCCAGTAACTCGCCCTGTTGCGCTCCCCTTCGCTGTTGCGCCCCCCCCCCCTCCTCCCTGGGGGCTTTGCTGCTGTCTGGCCCCGTCGCTACCCCTGGGGGAACCTGTATCCTAATTTAAAACATACGGGACTCATCCTTACAAGGGGTGCAACATTCTGCCCTGGGGCGACCTAACGCTGAGAACAACGGGCGCACTCTCGGCCTCCGCACCACCCCGCGAGCATATAGACGCACGTTCTGGGCACTCAAAAGCTAAGAATAAACTCCTCCTTAGCTCTACTAACTAACGTCATACCCGGAGCGTAAAAGCACACGTCATACCGAGAACAACAATCAAACGGCTGGCCCGCTGAGTGGATTGCACTAAGCCGTGCGCAACAACATCCCACAAGGTAATCCCTAGACAGCCACAATGGCTGGCAGGGCCAAATCATCCAAGAACCTGGACCGCAATACTCTTGGAATGGCACCCAATGACCAGCAGACAAACCCGTCCCTACAGTCATTGGAAAACATCCTCATGTCGCATTCTGCACAGTTTGAGAAAGTATTACAGGCGATCATGGACACTAAGGGGGTTATTCCAACTTTGGAGGAGGTGGTAATCCGTCCCAAATGTGACGGATTTACCACCAGCCGTATTACGAGTTCCATAGGATATGATGGACTCGTAATACGGCTGGTGGTATATCCGTCACTTTACCGTCACTTTTGGGACGGATTACCACTTCCTCCAAAGTTAGAATAACCCCCTAAATCCTCCTTCGAAAACAGAATAGATGCAGTCTCACAAGACTTGAATCTCTTACGAGTGGACCACCGCAATTTAACGGAAAGAGTGAAAATGGCTGAAGAAGGGCTATCCGATCTAACCCCCACGGCTCAAGACAATCAAAAACAGATCCAGCGCATTGACGCAGAGCTGAAAGTGCTCTGGAGGAGATCGGAAGAGATGGAGAGCAGGGCGCGTCGCAACAACGTGCGCTTTCTAGGGTTTCCAGAAACTATGCGGCAACCAGACTCGGAAATATCCCTGGAACAATGGCTTATCAAGGAGGTGTTAAACGGAGCTCCATCTAAGTTCTTCTCCGTGGAGCGGGCGTACAGAGTCCCGGGCAGACCCCGGCCCCAGGCCAATCGCCTAGACCACTAATCGCCAGATTTCTTAACTCCAGGGATCGAGACGCAATATTACAACAGTTCCGCAACAAAGGCCCATATAAGTACGAGGACTCGACCATCAATGCTTACCTGGACTTCACACAGGAGGTGCAGAATCAACGGAACTCCTTTTGTCAAAATCAAACAACGCCTGCGTGAACACAACATAAAGTATGCCTTGCTATTTCCTGCAAAACTAAGGGTGATATCGGAGGACCGCACCCACATATTCACCACTCCTGAGGATGCTTGGACTTGGCTGCACGCCAAGGGCCTCGCTCGCCCACGGGAAGACACGGAAGGAGACGAGGAATGGCAAACCTCTGCCTCAAGAAAGCGGACCAGGAGGCGCGCCAGGGGCTAACCTAACGACCAACAAGTAGCAGAAGAAAGAGCAAAAGTACTGAAAGAGACTCCCTTGCTCATGCAGAGCAACTTTTTGTCGGCTAGGAAGCCCCCTGAGATGGGCACGGACTCTGACATGGCCAGCTCCGTATCCACAAGAACAGGAGAGCTAGGTGGGCCGAGGATCACCCCCAGATCCGCGGACGAACTTTAATCGCACCCAACTGCTCCTCCGGACCGATGGCACTAACATTGGCTGAACTATGGAGCCACTGGGGGCCTTGGGGCGGCGGCGAGAGCCGAAGCGAAGGAGCCACCAACAATGAGTATCTTTGGTATAAATGTACAACTAATTGATGCGGGGTGCCTCGGGGAACGGTATGGGGGGTGCGGGACGGAGCACGGAGCACACTCACTTCCTGGGGGCGCCCAACGGTATCAGCAGACTCAGGGGGTGATTCTAACCCTGACGGGCGGCGGAGGCCGCCCGCCAGAGTTCCCCCCTCCAGAACACCGCTCTGCGGTCATTAGACCGCTGCGGTGATTCTGGCTTTTGCACTGGGCTGGCGGGCGGCCGCCAAAAGGCCGCCCGCCAGCCCAGTGGAAAAGAGCCTTCCCACGAGGATGCCGGCTCAGAATAGAGCCGGCGGAGTGGGAAGGTGCGACGGGTGCAGTGACACCCGTCGCGTATTTCAGTGTCTGCAAAGCAGACACTGAAATACAAAGTGGGGCCCTCTTACGGGGGCCCCTGCAGTGCCCATGCCATTGGCATGGGCACTGCAGGGGCCCCCAGGGGCCCCACGACAACCCATACCGCCATCCTGTTCCTGGCGGGAGAACCGCCAGGAACAGGATTGCGGTATGGGCTGTCAGAATCCCCATGGCGGCGCAGCGAGCTGCGCCGCCATGGAGGATTCTAAAGGGCAGCGGAAAACCGGCGGAAGACTGCCGGTTTTCCGCATCTGACCGCGGCCAAACCGCCGCGGTCAGAATGCCCTGCGGGGCACCGCCAGCCTGTTGGCGGTGCTCCCGCCAACCCTGGCCCCGGCGGTCCATGACCGCCGGGGTCAGAATGACCCCCTCAGTCTGCGGAAAGATGTGAGCCCTGTAAAAGAGCCACATCTGGTAGATATGATTACTCCACCACGGAAATCCAATCAGATACGGGTTTTTTCACACACTCATGGGTTCAGTAGCTTCACACAAGTTGTTAGAGGGGTTGGGGATCCATTAGGGGTGGTTGGGGTTAGTAGTTTAGTAAACTTACACGCCCCGGAATCACTCAAAGCACAGGGAAAACAGCTGCACACGCCCCCTTTAACCAATAGATATGTCAGAGGGGCAGTGACCAGGAGGGCCAAGCTCAGGGACCGGGACCCAAGCATAGAGGAATATACCAGAAACCCTTATGGCGCCTCATGGGAGAAATAACATAGACCAGTTTGTCATAGTAACATGGAATGTGAGGGGCCTGGGAGCGCCGAGTAAACGGACCAGAGTACACGCACGCCTTAGGCGAATAGGAGCACACATTGCCATCCTACAAGAGACGCACATGCTAGAGACGGATCTGTGGGAGTTGCGCGTGAGATGGGGGGGGTCAGCTCATAGGCACTACGTATTCGGCTTTCACGAGGGGTGTGCTGATCTGGATCGCAGACGGGGTCCCATTCCTCCTATCGGCATACAAAATAGACCAAGGAGGTAGATACCTGGTAGTGGAAGACCGGCTGGACGGCAGACAGTTAGCTGTAGTAGGCATATATGCTCCAAATCTGCTGGATTGTAGGATTCCTGGGCTCTCTCACACCGACACTACTGACAAATCCAATGGCCCCGGCCCTCTGGGGCGGAGACTTCAATAGCACACCAAATGCGACACTAGACAGATCCCACGCCCAAGCGAGCTCGATGGTAAATAGGAAAACCCCAGGCCTCCTGCAGGAATGGGCAGGCGTTATGAGGCTGTACGACTTATGGCGCATAGGGCATCCGCAACAGAGGGAATACTCATTCTATTCAGTCCCACACAAAACCCACACTAGAATAGATATAATATGGGGCACCCAGGACATAGGAGCACTGGTCGGTGAGGCAGAATACCTAGCGAAGACACTGTCAGATCATGCACCACTGAGAGTAACACTGAACTGGGGCAGGACACGCCAGGCGATCCCCACATGGCGACTGCAAGTGGAAGCTTTACAAGGCCAAGCATTCGTCGAAACACTGAAATCCACATTAAGCCATAACTGGGAAACAAATGCCATGACCGCAACATCACGAGCTATAGAGTGGGATGCACACAAGGTAGTGGTCCGCGGACTATGCATATCCTCCACGTGGGGCGTAAGATGCACTTTACAGGTGGAATTCGTCAAATTAGAAAAGGAGCTTAGAGCGGCAGAAACAGAAGTAGTGCGAGGAGAAATTCCCCACACAGTCCTATAAGAAATGCGCTCAAAATATAACATGCTGACAGCAAACTCCGCTGTCACGATTATAACTATCATCTAATTCGTCTGCAAACAGAAGGGGATAGATCGAGCAGAATGCTGGCGTGGTTGCTACGTGAGGATAGACAGCAGTCCCCAATCGGGGCCATACGAATCGACGCGCATGGTATGGCCACCACACAAGCTGAGATAAACGGAACGTTTAGAGAATACTACTCAAACTTATATACCAAACGCACCTCATGCACCTCCCCGCAACTCGAGTCCTTACTCGCGGGCTCTCTCCTGCCGCAGCTAGCACAAACTGACAGGGAAACAATAGAAGCCCCCCTGACAGTGGGAGAAATAGAATTAGCCCTAGCGCAGATGCCCAGGAATAAAGCGCCTGGCACAGATGGCCTCCCGTTGGTGTACTATACTGCCTATTCGTCCTGCCTAAACCCCACCTGCTGAAGGTGTTCGAAGAAGCGTGGGCTAATGAATACCTGCCCACATCACAGAGAGAAGCCATGATAGTGGTGCTCCCCAAACAGGGCCTGCACCCCCACAGATGTCAAATCCTACAGACCACAATCGCTCCTAAACTTAGACTGCAAGATACTAGGCAAAATATTGGCGAACAGACTAGCCCCTATCATGCATATCATAATACATGACAACCAAAACGGCTTTATACCAAGGCGCAACACCTTCTTGAATATCTGTAGATTATTGAGCATAATGGGAGACACCCCCCAAGATGCATACGATGAAATGGTGCTCTCGCTGGATATTGAAAAGGCATTTGATACGCTGGAGTGGGACTTTCTGCTGACCAGAATGAGCTGCATAGGATTTGGCCCCAATTACATACGCTGGGTCCGGACACTGTACTCCAGCCCACAAGCCAGGGTGACGACAGGCAGGGTGATCTCCGACAGTTTTTTGATCACTAGGGGCACGAGACAGGGCTGCCCACTATCCCCCCTATTGTTCGCAATAGCAATGGAACCATTAGCGGCAAGAGTACGCTCCAAGGAACGCAGCTGGGGAATAGTCAGGGACGGGGTCCACCACACAATCTCGCTATACGCAGATGATGCCTTAATATATATCCGGAAAGGCTATGAGGTTGTCCCCTCAGTAATATCTTTACTGGCTGAGTTCGGAGCCCTGTCAGGCCAGGTGGTGAACTGGGTAAAGTCATGTGCGTTCCCGTTAGTAAAGTGGCCACTCGAAAGACAAGGGCCCCCCCCGCTGGGGCGCCTGAAATGGTGCTTTGAAACGTTTAAGTACCTTGGGATAAACATATACCATAACACAGAAGATCTCAGAGACGGAAATCTGGGAAGGGCGCTGGCCTCCATAAAAGACTCGCTGCAGTTTTGGAACAAGTTACCACTTTCGCCGCCAGGGAAGGTGGCGATCGCGAACATGCTGATTCTGCCCAGGCTGCTATACTACTTCGCGGCCCTACCGATCCTTATCCCCAAAAGCTTCTTCGGTAATTTGAATACAGCGCTGCTGCAACTCATCTGGGGCGGGGGCAGAACCCGGGTGGCCCTAACCACGCTGCAACGGCCGGTGGACGTGGGTGGCCTGGGGGCCCCCAGCTTTGAACGCTACTACGCAGCCGCACAGCTGCAGTGGGTTCAGAATTGGATCCACAGACTGGCACTGGCAGAGTCCGTGCGGCTGGAGACCTGGTTAAAAGAAACCCCCCTGTTAAAGTGGCTGGCATCCAAACGTTCCAAGGCGAAATCTGCTAAACCACTGCTGGCAGTGGTGCACGCCTGCTGGGTCAAATATGTGCAAAGTGGGGGTAACAAGCTCCCCTACTCCCCATGCATTCCGTTGGATCACCTCCCGGTGTGGACCGGGGCCGGTACGCAAGCGTGGACAGCGTGGACAGAGGCAGGAGTGCAGACAGTGGGCGACTGCTTTGAAGACGGCAAGCTAATGTTGTTCGAGGCCTTACAGGCCCTCACCGAGGTAAGTCCCGGCCAATTCCTGGCATACCACGCCATATGCCATGCAATTAAAAAAACGTGTGGGGCAGGTACCATAGAACCAGAACCCTCCCCTGTAATCCATCATATTCTACAATATGATGCCCAAATAAAAGTAACATCAAGTCTGTACAAAATCCTTAATAAACCCCCGAGCCGCATGCGGAGAGAGCCAGGGAGAGATGGAACTCTGTTCTCCCTGACCCTATCACACAAGCCGAGTGGGCGAATGCTCTGCACCATGCCCGAGGAGTGTCAAGGAGCCCCAGATTCAGGTACACCCAGTTCAACTTCACACATCAAACATACTTGTCCCCTGCCAGGATAAAGCGAATGTTCCCTGACTCTGAGCCGCCATACCCTAGATGTAAAGCGCTGTCAGCACACTTCTATCACATGGTCTGGGAGTGCCCTAGCATACAAAAAGCATGGATGGAGGTGGTACAGGGGATCTCCGAACTAACGGGGCTTGTATTGGCAGCAGAACCCAAATCATGCCTGTTGGGGCTGAGGTCAAGATCTAAAAAACAAAGACACTTGCACAAATTTGTTGACCTAGCCTGCTTGATGTACAAAAGATTGATAGCTATGCATTGGAAGGCGCCCACAGCACCCGATCGGAACTCTTGGTACACCCTAACACTACGCTGGGCCCACACGGAATATCAGGTACTAAAGAAGTTGGCGCAGGAGAGACAACAGCATACAGGGTGTGCCACGTGGGAAACATTGGTAACTAAACTCGAGGCCAAAAATGATGATAAGCCCCCATGAACCGGGGAATACACAGATCGAACAAGCAGCACAAATTCCCCTGCGCACCCCCCACTAAAGCACAACTCAACGCACAGCACATCAACACCAAACGGGCTTCATCACCCCTTCCCTACTTTGCTAACAGCTCACTAGCTCACCAGCACAAGAATATCCATAACACACAGGGCAAACATCCAACCTCCGTTAACATCAGTGATTGCAGGTCCCATCCCGAGCCACCACCAGGCGACATGCGGTACAGATCCAGCAGCAAAGGGCCCACACTGGTCACACGCGTGATCCCCCTCAGCTATCCATCACACGCTAAAGTTTTCAGCTAATGTAGCAAGTAATGATACTGAAGGTTAAGTAGTGTTCCGAGACGTGTTTAATGTGTGGGGTTCGGGGTTGTTACATGTTTTCTTCTTAAGCAGATAAATGGGATCCTGATGACAACAATTGTATAGCTTGTAACGTATATCTGAAATATAAAACCAATAAAATATAATTTTTTTTAAAAACATACAATCCAGCCTGTCACACATATGGCCCACCAATCCCGTTTCCATCACCATTGACACACACATCGTCCGGTGCACACCATGTACACCACCACAAGACATTCCCCACCCCCGATGACACGCTGCTTGCACACACATCTACACGCATCCTTCCCACATGATTGTGCCCAAAGTGTACTCACCTGTTGGTCTGGAGGTCCATACAGCAGTCCGTACTGGGGTAGGACCCCATCCATCAGTCTCTCCAACTCCTCCGAAGTGAAGGCATTGGCCCTTTTCCCAGTCACACCGGCCATGGTAGGTTTCAGACACAGGTCAAAGCAGCACATGCAGTGTAGGTGTTCTCCTGTTGAAAGTCAGGAAGTGAGGAATTAGAAAATAAAAATGGCAGTTATGTCTACGGCGGTGTACAACGTCACCGCCAGGGCAGATAGCCATTGGCCACTGTACTCCATAGAGCGCCATATTATACAATGAGGAATTGCATGGCGGTGCAAGACCGCCTTCCGCCACGATGCCCAATGTCGGCGGAATTACCTCACTTCCACCTGTCCCTACATACAGGACAGGTGGTCGCCATTTCATGGGGGAGGTCATATCGAAATTAACTGTGTCACAGCCAAGATTAGCACATAACTCGCCATTCCCACTGTCCCATAACATAAATGCACTATGTACACTGCAGTTATGGTTCCATTGTCCACCATTGTTCAAAGTGACTCACTCTTGTGTCCCTTAGATACATACCGCTGCGGATGGATAGAAGGTGGAGACATACCCCCGTGTACAGACCCCTTGTGGACTTGGCTACACTGGAGGACAGGCACATTATCCTCACCTATAGACTGGACAGGGCCACAATAACTGAGCTGTGTGCCCAATTGGAGCCAGGCCTGATATCTGCTATCTGTCATCCCACTGGGATACCCCTCTTGTGGAAGTGCTATCAGTGCTCCATTTCCTGGCAACAGGTTATTTCAAAGCGACAGTGGGCTTGGCAGCAGGAATGTCACAGCCATTGTTCTCAATCGTGCTGGCAAGAGTCTTGTCTGCCCTGGTAAAACACATGTGAATCTACATTTCTTTCCCCCAGCTGGAAGATTTGGCCGCTGTGAAGGCCGGATTCTATGCAATGGGTCATATCCTCAATATTATTGCGGCAATTGATGGGACACATATTGGGTTTGTCTCCCTCCGCCAGAATGAACAGGTGTTCAGGAATCGTAAGAGTTTTTACTCACTGAATGTGCAAATGGTGTGCATGACGGACCAGTACATCTCCCACGTCAATGCTAAGTAACCTGAATTGGTGCATGATGCCTTTTTTTCTGAGGAATAGCAGCATCCCAAATGTGATGGCCCAACTACAGAGGCACAGGGTGTGGCTAATAGGTGAGCCTTAGTCCCCACCCACTATATGTTAGTGTATGCCTTCAGGTGCATCCCTATATGTTATCCCTCAATACTTGCAGGTGACTCTGGCTAACCAAACCTATCGTGGCTGCTGACCCCTGTGAGGAATGCCAGGACAGGGGCAGAGGAACGTTATAATGAGGCACATGGGTGAACCAGAAGGATGATTGAGAGGACCTTCGGCCTCCTGAAGGCCAGGTTCAGTTGCCTCCATCTGATAGGTGGATCCCTGTGCTACTCACACAGGAAGGTCTGCCAGATAGTAGTGGAATGCTGCATGTTGCACAACCTGGCCCTCAGATGACATGTACCCTTTCTGCAGGAGGAAGAGACTGGAGATGACCCTGTGGCAGGAGTAGACCCTGAAGACAGTAAGGATGAAGAGGCCGAGGATGAGGACAAAAGAACATCAGTTATCCGTCAATACTTCCAATGACACACAGGTGGGACAGTGCAACTGATCATTCCTATGACTATTGGTGTATTCTGTGTGGCTGTAGCATGATGGCATTAACTTCTTTTGCATCTCAACTTACTGTCACCTATGGCTTGTCATTTTACAGATGTTGGTGAGATAACAACTGTCTACTGATGTGCTGACTACAGACAACTACAGGTCCTTTTTCTATGCTCTCATAGTGTTCAGCTCATTTGCACTAGATGTGCCTGCTTCCATAATTGCACATTTTCAAAACATAAAATACTAGTAGTCAAGTTGTGTTCAAGGGTGTTTATTGTAGTGCTATGAAATTGAGAGAAGAGTGCAATGGAATGGGGTGATGATGGAGGAAGGTCCAGGGTATTGTTCCAGTCTGTTTGTAACACAGGCCCAGTGTCCAGGGGGCCGTAGGAAGGGGAGCAAAGGCAGTTCCAAGTGGACAAGGTGACAGGATGGGACACAATGGGGACAATCAGGAGAGCCTCATTTTCTGGCGGTGGTCTTGGCAAGTGTCTCTGGCTTTTGTCTGGTTTGCAGGGAACCTCTGTGGGGTGGTTCACCTTCTGCAGGGGGTGGGGTGCTGGTGGCCTGTGGGTCCTGTGGCGGGGCCTCCTACCCACTAGCTGCAGTGGAGGTGGAGGACTGGTCAGTGGACTGGCTAGTGGTAGGGGCCCGCTGCTGTGCTGTTGCCTCCTTCATGATGTTGGCCATGTCTGCCAGCACCCCTGCTATGGAGATCAGGGTGGTGTTAATAGCCTGCAAGACCTCCCTGATCCCCTGATACTGTCCCTCCTGCAGCCGCCTGTTCTCCGGCACATTGTCAAGGATCTGGCCAATCGTGTCCTGGGAATGTTGGTAGGCTCCTAGGATCTCAGAGAGTGCCTCCTGGAGAGTCAGTTCCCTGGTCATGTTCTCCCCTTGGCCCACAGCGGACCTCCCATTGTCCCTGTTGGCCTGTGCCTCTGTCCCCTGAACCGTGTGCCCACTGCCACTGACCCCAGGTCCCTGATTGTCTTGGGTATGAGGTGTGGCCTGGGGTCCCTGTACAGGTGGGCACACTGCTGATTGACGTGTCCTGGGGACAGAGGTGTGGGTACGCTGGGTGGGTGCTGTGGTGTTGGATACTAATGGGGGAGGCTCTGTGGTGGACTGTGAGTGGGCTTGGGTGACCGGCTGTCCAGTGGTCCCTGATGGGCCAGGTTGTTGGTCCAGATCCTGAAGTCTAGAGTTACTATCATAACTGGGGGCATCTTCTGTTGGGGGACTGGTTTGTTGTGGCACCTCCTCTCCACTGAGATTGGCTGGGGCACCTGTGGGGATGTAAGTGATGTATTATGCTTCATGACTGTGACATATTGTACATCCCTGGCTTCTCCTCTATCGTTGCTGTTGCCCTGCCACCTTTTGCTTGTGCATGGTGATTTATTGGGTGATTGTTAGTTCCCCTATGCTGTGCATGCTTGTAGTGCTTTTGCTCTTAGCTAGTTTTTAGCACTTACATAATACACCAGAAATGCACTTCTGAGTTCAAAGAAGACTTTTATTGTTGTTAATTCTTCCCCAACCGCAATTTTTATGTTGACTGATTAGTAGATTTCAAGCACACGTCAATGCACAGTTTGCAATATACACAGCAGGTTATATTTATAAGATATTGAATGCAAAGCAAAACAAATACTTCACCGTGTGGGAAACTATTTACAGCTTCATCTTTCTAGGGTCTGCAAGCTGTTGACTCCCTGTCAGCTGCGAGAAAGAGATTCATCTACCCACACAGGATGCTGGCAACTGGCGCCTAGTTCCAGCACGAAGTCAGGCAGATTTGAATCTGAATCTCTGCAGCCTGTGACATTCGTTACAAAGGTGTGCCCCCTCCTCTCAGACTCGGGAAGACTGAGCAAGTCTTTGGAGACTGGCCAGGTCTCCGAGACTACTCCTCTTCCCAGGCTCAAGCGGAGAAAAACAACCAATGTACCCTCTCTTATCAGGTCTAGTCTACTGTGAGAAAAACATCTTGGTTCATCTTGTGCAAAAACACAGCTTGGAAAAATACAGCTTGGATTCTCAACTGCAATGTCTAACTCCACGTTAAAGGCAATAGGCAACTAACCTAAATATCAAATGCAATGTCTAATGTCATGTCAAAGCCAATAGGCATCTGAGCTGAATACAAAATGCAATGTATAATATCATGTCAAAGCCAATAGGCAGCTGAGCTGAGTTTAAAATGCAATGTATAATATCATGTCAAAGCCAATAGGCAGAATATCTAATAGCATGTCAAAGACAATAGGCAGCTAAACTGAATACGAAATGTAATATATAATATCATGTCAAAGCCAATAGGCAGAATATCTAATAGCATGTCAAAGCCAATAGGCAGAATACACAATGTAATGGCTAATGCAATGTCAAAGCCAATAGGCGGCGAAACTGAATACAGAAAGTAATGGCTAATGCCATGTCAAAGCCAATAGGCGGCTCAACTGAACAAAACATACAATGTGCTACTGGTGAACATTGAGCAACTAATATGCGCAGTTGTGAAACACAAAGTCATTGGTCAAACAAACTTAATCAAATGGCAGAACATTCCGCCCTTTGACCAATGAATTTTTGTTTCACATATCTCTTGTTTCAAACAAAAACAAAAAAAAAACATCAGCACAAAAAAACATTATCAGCAAATCAGATTTGAATGATCAAAGCAATCCCTGTAAAGCAATAGAAGTGGATTAACATATTGATCTCATAACCTTTCACCTCAGATACATCTACATAGAAAAGACTGAGCAATTTTTATACTCTGAGTGTCTCTAATTCAACAGTGTTAGCAATTTGATGTAGCATGAGTTCTACTCATGTAAAGGTGCACGGTCCACCTGAAAGGTTTTCTGGAAGATAGGCAAAAGTCAGAGTTCCATACGAGAAGGGAAAAAAAAAAAAAACCACAGCTTAGTTCCAGTGGAAGAATGCAATCAAACAAGTTGAACTTGAACTGAAGGCGCAGTTTGCGCAAAATGGATCCATGGTGCTGGCACTTTACTCAGCCAGGTTCAGGTTGGGGGTTCGGTCCCTTCCCCGACCCCACACGCACACACCGGAAGGGGGACCACACAGCACACTCAGGGACAGTGGCGAAACGTGGTTGGATCTGCAAAAAAAAAAGTATGACTTTTCTTGCAAATAACATTTTTCATTTAAACTGCACCCTTCCTCTTTCTTTCCCTGTTTTATAATCAGCAGGACGTTTTTGGGGCCCTTTGTTATAATTTCTGCAGGTTCTGGAGGGTCATGTGGGGCTTCAACCCACACCTCAGCACAGATGTTTTTATCTGCTGCACCACAGCTTCCCTTTTCTTGCACTGTCAGAAGGGCTGGGGCAGACTCATTCTTTACCAAAACTGCATGTTTGCCAATTTGGGCCATTCTGTCTCCAATTTGTATGAATGAATCAGATTATTTTCTAGGTATCAGAATAATTTTGATTTCTCCTTGGTAATTTGCAGCAATCACTCTCCCTAAAACCTGATCACTTTGCCATTTCTGTCCTGGTAAATTTCCTCTCCCCAACTGCTCTGTGACTGCTTGCATGACAGATTGCTTTTGTGCGTGCTGCACAGTTTTCATCAAATCTAGGGGAATGTGCATCTCTCTCATCTCTGCCCACCTGTAAGTGGCTTTTTCTCTCAGCTGTTCACATTTCTGGGGCACCCACTTAGCCATCCCCACTAAGGCAGAATTCTGGGTGTACACTTCTCTCTCTGAATTTTTCACATTAACATTTGCAAGGTAATTGAACCAGTTAGGTGCAAGCCATGTGGAAAAACAAACAGCTAAAACATTAGCAATGAACCAAGAATCAGCGTAAAAATGACACATCTCACGTAGCTCTTGCTTTAAAATCTGACACACATTGTACAACGCTGTTCCTTCTCCTGTGCCATAAAACAACATTTCAGTCAATGAATCATTAGTAAAACAAACATGCTTTTTATCTTCAGTGGACACGAATTCAAATGGTGCACACAATTTCACTAGTGACTCTTTTACCTGTGGTACTCTAGCCCTGTCTTGCAAGTACCAGATCCATTGTATGATCCTAGCTAGGGGCACTATTTTCTTCCCTTGTTCTTGATTTACATATACATAAGTATTTCCTTCTTGCACTGCGCAGAAACCTAAAGTCTGCATTATTTCATTTGCCAAATCACAAGCGCGCAGCTGCATATTATTTTTCACAGTGACCATATACCAAAGTGTTAGGATTTCACTCAAATGAGGGCTATTCTGTTTCCAAAAATCAAACAAGCTAATGAAACTCGGTGTCTCTTGCTCTAAAATCTTTCGTTTTACTTCATTCTGCAATGGTAACTCATAAATCACATTCTGAGCTCTCTGTTATCAGTTAAGGAATGCATTTTGGCTGCCAAAAACCCTGGCTCACACGAAGACTCAAAGCAGCTTGGAGCTGTCTTAACCCCCTCATTACTGGAATGAGAAAAGAAAGATTCTTCTAAAACAGCATTTTTATAACTTTCAGTATCCTGGCTAATTTGCTCACGTAAATTCCTATTTTCATGTTCCAACTGCCTACATTTCTCCTGCATTTCTCTGTAAGCAAATAAAGGTATCCAAACCTTCCTGTCATCATTGCTTCCAAAAGACACATTTTCTAAATGTACACAACAAAAATTATTTCTCAAAGCACTATCAGGCAGTTTAGCTACACATGCATTTTCAAACATGGTCTGCCGTGCTTCTGTAATTCTCCAAACAGAAAACAATTCACAGTTTTTCATAGCACCATCGGGCAGTTTAACAACACATGCATTTTCAAACATGGTCTGCCGTGCTTCTGTGATTCTCCAAACAGAAAACATTTTCTGTAATTCTCCAAACAACAAAAACAATTACACTTTTAAAGTGTGCACTTAGAAATTTACTAACTCGTCAAACCCCTTAATCACCTCTTAACGACCTCTTCGACCCCTCACCCCACTCCTGGTACCAAATGTAGTGCTTTTGCTCTTAGCTAGTTTTTAGCACTTACATAATACACCAGAAATGCACTTCTGAGTTCAAAGAAGACTTTTATTGTTGTTAATTCTTCCCCAACCGCAATTTTTATGTTGACTGATTAGTAGATTTCAAGCACACGTCAATGCACAGTTTGCAATATACACAGCAGGTTATATTTATAAGATATTGAATGCAAAGCAAAACAAATACTTCACTGTGTGGGAAACTATTTACAGCTTCATCTTTCTAGGGTCTGCAAGCTGATGACTCCCTGTCAGCTGCGAGAAAGAGATTCATCTACCCACACGGGATGCTGGCAACTGGCGCCTAGTTCCAGCACAAAGTCAGGCAGATTCGAATCTGAATCTCTGCAGCCTGTGACATTCGTTACAAAGGTGTGCCCCCTCCTCTCAGACTCAGGAAAACTGAGCAAGCCTTTGGAGACTGGCCAGGTCTCCAAGACTACTCCTCTTCCCAGGCTCAAGCGGAGAAAAACAACCAATGTACCCTCTCTTATCAGGTCTAGTCTACTGTGAGAAAAACATCTTGGTTCATCTTGTGCAAAAACACAGCTTGGAAAAATACAGCTTGGATTCTCAACTGCAATGTCTAACTCCACGTTAAAGGCAATAGGCAACTAACCTAAATATCAAATGCAATTTCTAATGTCATGTCAAAGCCAATAGGCATCTGAGCTGAATACAAAATGCAATGTATAATATCATGTCAAAGCCAATAGGCAGCTGAGCTGAGTGTAAAATGCAATGTATAATATCATGTCAAAGCCAATAGGCAGAATATCTAATAGCATGTCAAAGCCAATAGGCAGCTAAACTGAATACGAAATGTAATATATAATATCATGTCAAAGCCAATAGGCAGAATATCTACTAGCATGTCAAAGCCAATAGGCAGAATACACAATGTAATGGCTAATGCAATGTCAAAGCCAATAGGCGGCGAAACTGAATACAGAAAGTAATGGCTAATGCCATGGTAAAGCCAATAGGCGGCTCACCTGAACAAAACATACAATGTGCTACTGGTGAACATTGAGCAACTAATACGCGCAGTTGTGAAACACAAAGTCATTGGTCAAACAAACTTAATCAAATGGCAGAACATTC